>NC_057732.1:54852580-54978624 GCF_004010195.1 Chiloscyllium plagiosum
GACGCCTTAGTGCTCAGCTCACTCTACTTTTGGTGCATTAGTCAGGGGTAAATGTACCCCACCCCCCTCTCATTTATCTCTCCACCCTTCAGGCTCTCAGCCTGTATTCCTGATGAAGGACTTTTGCCCGAAACGTCGATTTTCCTGCTCCTCGGATGCTGCCTGAACTGCTGTGCTTTTCCAGCACCACTCTAATCCAGAGCCAAGGCCAATTATATCAAACTTAGGCAGGAGCTGGGAAATGTGGATTGGACACAGCTATTTGAAGGGAAGTCCACATTTGAGATGTGGGAGGCTTTCAAAGAGTGTGCAGGATAGACATGTCCTATTGAAGGCAAAGGATAGGAAGGGCAAGCTTTGTGAACTGTGGGTGACAGGAGAAATTGTATGACTAGCCAATAGGAAAAGGGAAGCGTACATAAGATCTAGGCAGCTAAGAACAGAACGGGCCCTGGAGGAATATCGGAAGAGTAGGACAAGTCTTAAACGAGGAATCAAGCTGGCTAAAAGGGGTCATGAAATAGCTTTAACGAGCAGAATTAAGGAGAATCCCAAAGCATTTTATTCTTATATAAGTAGCAAGTAGGTAACTGGGGAAAGGATTGGTCCACTAAAGGATAATGAAGGAAGGCTGTGTGTTGAACCTGAGAGAATGGGTGAGATTCTGAATGATTACTTTGCATCAGTGTTCACTGAGGAGAGAAACATGATAAATGTTGAAATTAGAGAGAGAAGTTTGATTAGTCTGGATCACGTTGACATAAGTAGGGAAGATGTGTTGGGTAGGCTAGAGGTTGTTAAGGTGGACAAATCCCCAGGACTGGATGGGATCTATCCCAGGTTGCTGAGAGAGGCAAGAGAGGAAGTAGCCAGGGGCCTGACAGATATCTTTGTAGCATCCTTAAATACAGGTGAGGTGCCAGAGGACTGGAAGGTTGCTCATGTTGTCCCCCTGTACAAGAAGGGTAGTAGGTATATTCCGGGTAGCTACAGACCAGTGAGCCTGACGTCGTGGTGGGAAAGTTGCTGGAGAAGGTACCGAGGGATAGGATCTATTTATATTTAGAAAAGAATGGGCTTATCAGTGATAGGCAACATGGTTTTGTACGGGGAAGATCGTGCCTTACCAACTTAATAGAGTTCTTTGATGAAGTGACCAAGTTGATAGATGAAGGAAGGGCTGTTGATGTCATATACATGGACTTTAGTAAGGCGTTTGATAAGGATCCCCATTGTAGACTAATGGAGAAAGTGCAGTCACATGGTGTGCAGGGTGTTCTAGCTACGTGGATAAAGAACTGGTTGAGCAACAGGAGACAGAGAGTAGTAGTTGAAGGGAGTTTCTCGAAATGGAGAAAGGTGACCAGTGGTGTTCCACAGGGGGCAGTATTGGGGCCACTGTTGTTTGTGATATACATAAATGATCTGGAAGAGGGCACTGTTCGTATGATCAGCAAGTTTGCAGATGGCACGAAGATTGGTGGAGTAGCAGAAAGCATAAGGGACTGTCAAAGAATACAGGAGGATATAGACAGACTGGAGAGTTGGGCGGAAAAGTGGCAGATGGATTTCAATCCAGACAAATGTGAGGTGATGCATTTTGGGAAGACTAATTCTAGACAGAATTATACAATGAACTGAAGAGTCTTGGGAAAAGTTGATGAGCAGAGAGATCTGGGAGTGCAGGTCCATTGTACCCTGAAGGTTGCTGCACAGGTGGAGAGAGTGGTCAAGAAGGCATATAGTATGTTTGCCTTCATTGGACGGGGTATTGAGTATCAGAGCTGGCAGGTCATGTTAAAATTATACAAGTCATTGGTTCGGCCGCACTTAGAATACTGTGTACAGTTCTGGTCGCCACATTACCAAAAGGATGTGGACACTTTGGAGAGGGTGCAGAGAAGGTTTATGAGGATGTTGCCTGGTATGGAAGGTGCTAGCTATGAAGAGTGGTTGAGTAGGTTAGGTTTATTTTCACTAGAATAACGGAGATTGAGGGGGGACCTGATTGAGGTCTACAAAATCATGACGGGTATAGACAGGGTGGATAGAGACAAGCTTTTTTCCCAAGGTGAAGGATTCAGTAACGAGAGGTCATGCTTTCAAGGTGAGAGGTGGAAAGTTTAAGGGGGATGCATGGGGCAAGTAGTTCACACAGAGGGTGGTGGGTATTTGGAACGCGTTGCCAGCTGAGGTGGTAGAGGCAGGCAAGGTAGATTCATTTAACACGTGTCTGGACAGATTCATGAGTAGGTGGGGAGCAGAGGGATACAGATGCTTAGGAATTGGGCGACAGGTTTAGACAGTGGATTTGGATCGGCTCAGGCTTGGAGGGCTGAAGGGCCTGTTCCTGGGCTGTAAATTTTCTTTATTCTTTTTTCTCAACTCCAAGAAATACGGTGCAAGGTTTATCATTTCTGTCTTGTCATAGCTCGATCTCTATCTCAGTTTCATCACTGGACATTGTCCAAAGCTAATACACCCTTACTCATGTGAGAACACACAACTGAGCATAGTGCTTCACCTGAAATATGTTCAGTTCACTGGAATGTCACAATTACTCTTTACTTTATATTCTATAGTTCTGGTGATTAAGCCCATTCATTAGCAGTTTGAGAAATTTTCACAGATGTTTTACAACAGTACTGGTTCTTAATGTGATCTGGTCAATTAGAGTACAGTTTCTATTCTGTGTTCCTTTGCTAACCATTACACAGCCCAATTTGTGTCAATGTGAATTGGCTTTAGCTCCACACTAATAGAAATCATGTCATGTAACTCCAAAGTCAGCGGAATCTAATTTTAAAAAAAATGGGAGCATCAGCATCTTTTCAGATCGCTCTGACTGCAATTCGTGTGAAACAAAGTTTCCTACATTTCTCAATTCAACTCTCTGCAAACTCTTTAAAGCTTAATTTTTGACTCTTTTCTGTAAAGTTCAGCCTGCCCCCATTCTGTTTTTTTTTACTAACATGAGGATTTAGTTGGCTCGCAGATGTTGGTGAGTGCGGTCTGGTTCATCAGGCTGCCGAGATCTTCTCTTTTTCTTGCAGACAACAATGATTTTCAAGCTCTGGGTCACAGGTACCAATTGCAAAACCTGCTCAAAGTGAATAAATTCACTGTCCACAGCACAAAAGGCTCTATTCAGCGGTCACACAATGACCAGAATATTATCTTGTGTCTGTCTGCCAATTCAAAACTATTCCTTCCAGCCTTACTCAATGGGATATCGGCTGTTAAAAAAAAAACACTTTCGGGGTTTCACTGATGTGGTTGGCAGTGCATGATAAGTGATATATCTAGAACTCCCTGTGAAAGAGCAATAAAACCATGTGGGAGCTCCTAGTGTACAGAATGTGTCCTTCTCTCAGAGAATGGAGGGCATCTGTTGAATGGTCATGAGCACAGAGGCACCTCGTTAATCACTGATTGGATTTTTTTTTGCAAATATTATAATATCAAAATCCTCAGCAGATCAATCCCTCGTCTACAGTCATTCATTGTTAGTACTTGTACAATGTACAAACACAGAAGAGCAATGATTTAATTTTTCATCATAGCCGCTGAACCAACATTCAAACAACATGGCATAAGGGGCGGCACGGTGGCTTAGTGGTTAGCACTGATGCCTCACAGCACCAGGCTCCCAGGTTCAATTCTGGCCTTGAGTCGTTGTCTGTGTGGAGTTTGCACATTTTCCCCGTGTCTGTGTGGGTTTCCATCGGGTGCTCCAGTTTCCTCCCACAGTCCAAAGATGGGCAGGCCAGGTGAATTGGCCATGCTAAATTGCCCGTAGTGTTAGGTGCATTAGTCAGAGGCAAATGGGTCTGGGTGGATTACTCTTCAGAGTGTCAGTGTGGACTGGTTGGGCCGAAGGGCCTGTTTCCACACTGTATGGAATCTAATCTAAGAAAGTTACATTGCTTTCATATTCAAATTAAAGTGTGCAAATTGTATCAATTCAACTCTCAAAAGTAATTGTGGAATTAATAATTTTGAGTGACAATGTTCTTAGACAATAGAGCAACTGAAATATTCGCATTTATTAAAATATACACATTGATTTTTATGTAAATATGTTCTTTATTATGCAATACTTAAGCATTATTTTGAGGATGTATGGAAATAATGCTTAGATCTGATACTAATACTGGATTGAGGCTAGCCACAGGGACTACTGTAGGTCAGGATTGATTCTGGACCAATTTGCTCGAGCTGCTGTGCTGACTCAGACAGTAATCATTTGCAGGGTCCTTTGTCGCTGTAAAGACCACATAGTGATCATAAATAATTACAGGCACATTCGAGATTGCAGGGACATCCAGGCATCATGGCACCCATACAGCTTGCTTACATAATTGGCAATCTTTTATTTGCTTTGAAAAATACAATGTAATCATGCAGACCATGACAAAAGGGAAGCTCTCATTAGCTCAGTGAGTGAGTGGTCAGTCTATGCAGTGGCCTTTTTAGAGGGACAGTGGAATCAGTAAGCAGTGATTTGATTTGGATAAAAATGGGATGTCGTTATATAGTATCAGAGAATTGGTGATTTGAACAATGGAGGGTGTAGCATGCTTGGTTCCCAAAGATGTCCACTTGGAGTTTTTCTCAACTCCTGACTTGGTTTGTTGTAAGTTCTTGATAAATAATGGTTATGATTAGTTAGTGATTTGACTAATACTGGATAAAGACATATCTTGTCAAAATATTTCAAAATGCACTCATCGGGGCATTTTGCAAAAATATAAATTTGAGATGAGTGACATTTATGCTGCATGAGAGGAGAGTGTTGATTGATTGGCAAGATGCATAGTCCTCTCACATAAATGTTGGGTCTCCCTGTGAATTTGTGTTACTGTGAACTGTATCACCTGTTTTCCGATTTACATGCCATTTCCTAAAATGTTTCTTTTACCTCTTCCTTTAAAAATGTTCAATAAATCCTTTTTGATTTTCCACAAGTTTCCTGGTATGAGATTGCTAATGGGTGACCTCACAGTGACCCTGCTTGGAATTAATATGGAAGTGCTGTTAGCCTCATAGTGCTGTTCCCCTTCTTTATAAATTCTATCTTGTGAAAGTAGAGCAGAGAGATTACACTCAGATTTGCAAGGTGCATGGCAAAATGTGTTAAACTGGGGAATTGTAATTTCTGAGAGCAAGTCAGTGGTACTGTTGTCTATACTGTTCACTTTAGTCCAGTAATCTAAAATCATCTTGAAACTGTCCCATCCCACTTTGGATTGTGAAACTAAAATTGTCCACAGATTCACATTAAATTCAGAGCGTGTTTCATGTGTTTTATGTGTAATTATAATTCCCTGCGGCTCTGTCCCTGACCATCAAGTTTCTTTAACCATAAATTGAGAAAATACTTGAAACAGCCACTTGTGTTTTTGAGAAACCACTGGACGGGACCCCACTGGAGAACCCCTGAATCCTGAAAGGGTTAATTGGTTATTAATTACTTTGTATTGTTGAACTTTGTTTTAATTGGTAACATCTGTTCCTTATACAAGTTATTAAACGCAGTCAGATCTAATATAGTGTGTAAGCTGGGCCATTCAAGCAGAACAAAGGCCAAGCAGTAAAGGTCCTCTCTCTATCTTGGGAGTTCTGGGTAGAGGAGGTTAACAGGCTCTGAAATTACCTCCATCACACTGGAAGGACTCTATTAGATTGATGAAAACTACACGACAATTAATCATTTTTGTAAATCATTTTCCTTGTCCTTGTGGTGTTTTTGAAAGTAATGATTAGCTTGCATGGTGGCCTCCATATAAACAGCTCAGGAGGGAGTCAAACCATTGGTTTTTTTCATGTATTGTACTTAAGTTGTAATATATACAGTAGATGGAATAATTGGTTTCCTATGGTGTTGCTCATGGACTGAAATATAATTGTCGCATTCAGTTAAAAGTTGCATTAATATGTGATAAATCACCGGGTAGCCCAACTGTGGAGGTTCTCTCAGGATTTCTGGTCCAATATCTGATTATTTTGCAACATTTAACTCTGTCTGCCTTGTGTCTTTTTAATTGTTATCAACCTTTTCTCTTGTAAGTGTAAGCCTTACACTTTCTCCTGTTGTGATTGGTTTTCATTATTGTCATTTTCTCTCTTTCTTCAAAGATCCCAGACCGCTCTGCTCCTCTGTGTTCTTATCATTCGGTCTAAAGCCCTTCCTTGCTTTTTACAGCAGTCATTTTCCTTTTTCCTGAGACTAATGCTTGCAGCGAGCATTGAGGCAGTGCGCATATAAACCATTAAAATAATAGTTCCCTGCTGTGTGTCACTGTTGTGTTTGTATCTATGTGTACATTTTTTTAACATACACGCATCTGTAGATTTGGTGCCTTAGGGTGCAATCTAGAAATTGTACATGAATTGTATTCGTCAATTCAGACTTGAAGTTTTCACAATTTCTTTGCATAATTGTAAACACAAAAACTCCCATGAATCAGCATAATCAATTCTACTGACAGCCATTGGTTATTTATCACATTGGAAAAAATGCTTGGTACATTAGAATGGTAACATGATCTAATTTAATTAATGCAACTGCCAATGTGTTTATCACAAAATAAAAATGGTTTCGTTATACGTCTCTAGTCCACGACCTGTGAACAATTTGATTTGAAGTCATCAGGAATGAAGGTTCACCTTCTACATTCTTCAAACCCTCACCTTGTACCTTTCCAGTAAATATCGTAACCCAGAGTTAAAAGTGAAAAACTGAATGACAATGGGTCGAACCTTACATCTTTGGCTGTTTGTTTTCTCGAGGTTTTTGTAAGGTTTCTTGGTACGAGGCCGAGGTGAGATCGCCCTCTGTATCTGATCAAACCCGCTTCATTAACTCCATCTCCCATCCCTACAGCTCTCCTCTCACCCAGTTCTTGCCTCAGCCTATCACTCATCATTCCCGGAGCAACTTTCCTCTGCCAATTGCAACATTTGAAAATCCCATGGTATAACCCTGACAAATGTTGACCTTCTCTGGCAGTGAAATGGCATAGCACCGACAAAGCTGTACTGCCCCTGGCAGTGAGGTGAGAGTGACAGCTCTTGACATGAAGGCTGCATTCAATCGAGTGTGGCATCAAAGAACCCTAGCAACCCTGGATTCACTGGGAATCAGGAGAAATCTCTCTGTTGGTGACACACAGGGAGGTGATTGTGATTATAGAAGCTCAATCATCTCAGCTCCAGGACATCTCTGTAGGAGTTCCTCAGGATAGTTTACTTAGGCCTAACTATCTTCAGCTACTTTAGCAATGACCAACCCTCCATCATTAGCTCAGAGGGGAAGTTGACTGATCATTACACAATAATCAGCAACATTTGCGACTCCTCATATACTAAAGCAATCCATGTTCAAATGTTACAACATCTGGACAATATCAAGACTTGTGCTGACATTGTGTAACATTATGCCAGGCTATGACCATCACCAATAAGAGACAATCTGACCACGCCCCTTGACACTCAATGGTCTTACCATCACAGAATCCTCCACAATCAACGTCCTGGGGGTTACCATTGATCAGAAATGCAACTGGACAAGCCCTATCAATACTGTGTGCAATTTCTAAGGATGTGCTGCAGTGTTGGACGTGCTGTCTTCTTTAGTGAGGCATTGCTGTTCTTTTAGGTGAAGAGGTCAGAACCAATTGTAGTGCAAGGGGGTTTTACTGGAACTCTTCCCAGTGTAAACCACAAATGGTGAAATTGCTTCTGGTGTCTGTGAAGGTAAAGTGTGTGGTACGTTATGCATCAATGTGCAGGATAAAGTGTGTGACACATACGTCAGTGTGCAGTATAAAGTGTGTGGCACGTTGTGCATCAGTCTGCAGAATAATGGGTGACATGTGCATCAGTGTGCAGGGTGAAGTGTGTGGCACATTGTGCATCAGTGTGCAGTATAAAGTGTGTGGCACGTTGTGCATCAGTGTGCAGTATAAAGTGTGTGGCACGTTGTGCATCAGTGTGCAGGGTAAAGTGTGTGGCACATTGATGAACAACGTACCACACACTACACAATGTTCTGTGTGGTGTGTAGCACGTTGTGCATCAGTGTGCAATATAAACTGGTCATCACCTGATATCTAGTGTGCAACATCGCTGACTCAGATCACCCAGTCTCCGTATAGTCAGAGACCAGCAGGACATTTCAGCGGGACCTTTGGAATTGTCCACATGATAATTGGTCAGGAATTCCAAAATTCCTGGGCAATCACCAAAAAATGTCTTCACCTCAGCGTTATTTGAAGACTGCAGTGTTCCAACTCATTCACCTTAATAGTTCCTTAGGAAACATTAGAGAAATTAAAACTTGCTCTCATCCTTACTATTGATGAAACTGAATGCTTCCCTGTCTCCTCACTGGATCTCTGAACTCTCTCACTGACCTTCCCCCACCTGTTACCCCCAACTCCTGAGGTATCCCTTACTCACACACTCACCTGCCACACATTACACCACCATTCACCCCATCCCTCTCACTCACCTGTCACCTTACCCATTCACATCTAGCTTTACTGTTAATTATTCGCCTTACACACCTCTCATTAGCTGTCAAGGATGTTTTGGGATCTACAAGCTGTGTTTACTTACTGGAAGACGGCAGCTCATGGTGTAAAAGGTTTCGAGAGTAGGTTCTGTGAAGATTTGCTCCTTGGAAGGTAAGTAGGAGTTTCTGGTCTGTCTGGATCAGAAATTATTCTAACCCAGATCGAACAATTCGGTCCAATATTTCATGTGTGTGACATCTCATCAGATTCTTTTTGATCTGTTCATGAGATGTGAGCATCACTGGCTGGCCAGCAACGCTTATCCATCTGAAGATTCCCCTTGAACTAAGTGACTCGCTGGACCATTTCAGAGAGCAGTCATGAATCATCCACGTCACAAAAGGTTGGAGACGTGGAGGCCAGACCAGATTTCCGTCCCTAAATTACATTAGTGAACCAGATGGGCATTTTCAACACTGGCTACCTTTTTAGTTCCAGATTGTTTTGATGGAGTTCAAGTTTCACTGTCTGCCTGCTCGGATTCAAACCCATGTCCCCAGAACATTAGCCTGAGGTTCTGGATTACTAGCCTTTGAACGTTGACAGCATGTCACCAGGTCCCTCGGTAGTAATGTGTTACTAATCCAAAAGCACTCCACTGACCACTCTCTCTCCATTTCATGTACTCGACTGCAGTCAGTTTTGGTGCATTATCAGGAAATATTTTGTAATGGAGTGATCCAGCTGACCCCTCGCTATGGAATGTGATATCACACAAGGGGAAGGAGAAGAGTATTCGCTTTCAAGGAAAAGTAAGACTTGAAGAAGCTGCCGAATTCCTGAGACAGGGATAGGCTCATTCCATGTATATTATGATTTTGTGACAATTTCTTGTGAAGGAACCCCTCGTTGGGAAATGTGTGCTTTCCGCTGATTGGTTCCTTTTGTAACATTTCCCAAAAAAGTTTCAATGTAGCAATGAACAGGGTATTTGATAATAAATAAGGAAAATTTCAATAATCTTACAGTAAAGGAAGAAATATCTCCCAGCTTTGAACTATTCGTAAAATGTTCAAACTCCTCATCTCCCAGCCATGAACTGACATATACAACTTGGCTTTCAACAGTGTTGTGACCTAGCTGTGACAGAGAGTAGCGAGTTCATTGATGGACTTCATATACTTGTGGTTACTCTCTTCACATCCCTATGTTTCAAAGATTAATAACATTTCCAGTTGCATTCAAAGAGGCTTCTGTGTGCACAGCAAGTGCTCCGTGTTTTGCATTTACAGCAGTTAAATACTCGAGGATTTAACACATAATATATAAAGTATAACATGACTGAGGAAAGCTGAGCCAAGATTGAAACAGCAGGAATGAGGGGTCCTTTCAAGGATGTCTATCTGGGGTTATTTGTGCACAATGTACTTTAGAAAGGAGCCCTGGTCCACAGTAAGAGTTTCAATTGTGGTACTATTTTGGGAAGAAACTGGAGAATTGTGAAACGTGAACAAAGAGCTCAATGATGAACTTAAGGCTACAAGTTGAATATAATTAATAAATTTGTTCACATATAAAGAATCTCAAGTACATGCACTTGTTTCGCCGAACTTTATTTTCCGTTATCATAATCTATACTCTTACATTCTCTCAGCAATTACTATTGGAGATTCTCATGTTGATATTTCCCATTCTCCCAGAGAATGCTGGAGAAACTCAATAGGTCAGCATCTTTGGAGAGAGAAACAGAGATAGAAACGCCAACTGTAGTTATGTGTCTAGCTGTTGGACAACTTCCTTATAGACTTGCAGCTATCTGTTCATAGATCTATTTTGTGGGTTATGCACATGACATAGCATTTAATATGTCAACATTGCTTGGATCTATCAGTTTTACAAAATTCTATACAATCATCCCTCATTGGATGATTGAGACATCATATCAATTCAATAATCTAGAAAATGTCTGTGTGTCTGCATGTGTGACAGAGAGAGATTGGATGTGCATTAGAGAACTTGTTGTGGAGATACAGAAGCTTTGTTTCTCATGTATGGCAACATCATAAATGCATTCAAAAATATAATCATGTAGAACACATGAGAGAGTGACAGGCCATTTGGGCCAACTGGTCTATGCTATTGTTTCTGTTGCACATGAACATCCTGACACTCCATTAACCTCTTCTCAGAGAGCCCCTCCTCTTTTACAAAGCCTCCTCTAGTCTTATAGAATCCCTACAATCCAATAAGTCCCTTTGGCCCAACAAATCCACACTGACCCTCCGAAGAGTAATCCAGCCAGATCCATTCCTCCTACCCTATACTTACCCTGAACACAATGGGCAATTTAGCATAGCCAATTCACCTAACCTGCACATCTTTGGATTGAGAGAGGAAACCGGAGCACACACAGAGGAAACCCTCGCAGACATGGGGAGAACATGCAAACTCCACACAGACAGTCGCCTGAGGCTGGAATCGAACCCAGATCCCTGGCACTGTGAGGCGGCAGTGCTAACCACTGAGCCACCTTGTCCCCTCACCCTTGCTATGTAAAGAGGTTGCCTTCATATTCTGTCTCTATTTTGTTCTTGTTCTGGATTGCAAACAGCAAAAAGTAACTGCCAGGTTCCTCAACATTGACCCTTCCACAAACTTTGTAAACCTGTTCCAATAAATGTTCATCCATCTGTTCAATTTCTCAGGATGATGTTCTGTACAAATATCCATTTGACATCAAAGGTGATCGAGACAAAAATTCATTCGAGATACTTTCCTATTCAATCTGTTCAGAGGTGTTATTACACACCTTTGCAGCAGAAGGCACTTGAACCAGGTTCTCCGGACCCAGCTGTAGGCACACTACCACTGCACCACAACAGCCCCATTCACTTACGTTTATTGTAAATCTCAGAGAGGTACACATAACAATTTGCAAACTGAAGAATAAATTTAACAATCCTGCAAGCGAAGGAAATAATTTACTGTTATTGTAATATTGTATCTTCGAAAATTATATTTTTGGGTTATATCTTATGTCGGAGTTCAAGATTGCTTATCATCAGAAAAACAAGATTTATTTAATTATATTGATAAATGTTTGGCATTACCAAACTGCACACCTCACATTTGGTAAATCCATACATAAAATAACCTGCATTTATATAAATGATAGTTTATTAAAATTTTCAAAATACTTGTGGCCAACCATTCTATCTCAACTTAATTTGTTAGAATTGTGTGATTTTTTCAGGACAACTGAACATACAGCATGCTGGCTTGTCATGATTTCTTTCAGCTGAAAAAAAACAGATTAAATACAGATGGATTTATTTAGCGTGGGTATTTTTCCTTCATTGAATCACTTGACCTGATTCCCACAATCCTCACCCCACCCTTTAAAATCCCATCAGCACCCTTTCCGAAAGAAGGAAATTCTCCATGGTTTTCAGAAGGTAAAATGGAGCAAACCCCTGTGGGTAAGATGACCGAGGTGTTGATATCTTGTATCCCTGCAGAAGGACAGTGCACTGAGTAACTCAACTGAAACCCAGGGAAGTAAGAAGCTTGTCAGACAGTCACAGAACTGTCCTTTCAACTGTCAAGACCTCTGTTCCACTCCAAGTACAGACAGGGAAGAATGATGCTCCCCTTCTATTTGACAGCAGCTCAGAGGTCAAACTCCACATAACTTTCATTGTACTTCTCTTCCATCAATCACAAATAAATGTCTCTGCTGTTGAAATCTAACAGCAGCTACATGGAAGGAATTGTTTGTATGTCCCCACCTCAAAAAAAACCTGTGAATTATTTTGAGATTGACTGACTGACTGAGCTGCAAAAGAATTATTGAAAGGCATAATTACTTTAAAATAAAACTAAACAGAATATCAATCACACAGGAATGTTTGGGTCATTAACTATCACAAACTGCACTGATACCAAACAAATCCACAGCAGAAGTGATTTCTTCATCCACTGTTGGTGGTCCACACATTGTGCAAAACATGAACATAGCTTACCTTCAACTGGGAGATGCGCTTTGTCATAACTTCTGAAATGCTTCATATAATTGTGTCAGGCTTTCTGCTCCTTTTATCTTTAACTTGTCAAATCTTCGACCCTGCTTAACCCGGTGCCACCCAAATCCCATTGACACAGCCATGGCATTGTTATGCTGTCGTAATTTCTTAAGAAACTAATGTTCACGCCTTTCAATTTTTGGAGCCATGCGTAACCAAACATGAAATAAAGGCAATTGTAGCAAATTCATAAATAAACAAGAACATCCATTGGGCTTCATAGAGACTTAACTTTCTCTTTAACAGATCTGTCACTAAGCTGCGAGAAAGATTAATTGTTTGGACGATCACCACCTGAAACAATTTAAGAAAACTTGCGTAAATAATCTGGGATTCACTACTTAAGGTGCAAGTGATTAGCAAATCATCTGAAGAGAGGAGGCCATCAAGTCCTACATGGTGATGTTAGAAATCCCAATTGGCAGGTTCATGTAAACCACGTCCATGGCTAGCATTTTCAGAGTTTGGAACCAAGTTGAGGGGGAATTGTGACGTGAATTAGTATTTTGTCACTTAGCTGGAATATATGTTTATTGGCAATTTTCACAAGTTGTAAGAATATATCAACATTGATTGGTTTATGAAAATGCACTTTTTGAAATTATTTTCAAAAACTACAAAATTATAAGAAATAACAATAAAAGCATTTTTGTTTACATTAGGCCTGATTCTCATGCAAACCTCCCAGATTTCTCATCATAGCTCATGTTTTTCAGGAACCGATTAGATTCATCCTGATGTTGTAGTCAGGAAGTTCTGCTCACTCTGTAATCATGGTGTGGGTCTATGATTCATTGGTCCACAGTTTAAAAAACAGGATTTGTTTTTGAGATATTTGGAAAGTGAAATTGAGAGATTTTGCATTTCTGCAATTTTATTGATAAAGCTTTTGAAAGGCTTTTCTGAACATCTGGAGCATGCTATTTGGTGTTATGTTTGCAGCCAGAATGACATGTCTTGAAACATTCCAGCCCAGATCAGTTGGTATGACATTTTAAAACAAATGGCCACATTTATTCAGTTAATGCATTTGATGTCTGTGAAGTAGACATTTGATAATTGCTTTTAGTTCTGTTCAGTTATTGCACAATAAAGATAAAAAAGAAGCAACAAGGGCTTCAGGTGAATTGGTAATTAATAAGATGCAAGCAGTTTGCTGTCAGCTCATTCCTTATTCACGTTCATTAATAATACTAAAGGAGAAAGTGAGGTCTGCAGATGCTGGAGATCAGAGCTGAAAATGTGTTGCTGGAAAAGCGCAGCAGGTCAGGCAGCATCCAGGGAACAGGAGAATCGACGTTTCGGGCATAAGCCCTTCTTCAGGGCTAAGGCCTGATCATAAAGATTAAAGATTAAAGACCTAATCATAAAGACACAATATTCACAGACAAAAGTCTCACAATTGGTACGTTTATAAAACATATTCCTGCAATCCTCTCTCACAAAGGTATTGACTGACACTGAGGACAGACACCAGACTCTCACTTGCTCCTTTGACAAGACAGCACTCTTAAGGTATGAGTCTAAATGGATTGGTCCATTTGGCCCCTTTCATTACTGGACCAACACATCTGAGGCTGATGGTGTTTGTTCCTCTTATATGGACGTTAGGACTTCGAACTTGTAAATTCCTTCACACTTTACTCAATGTATCAGATAGACGTACCCCTGGGGAGAGTTCAGTTTGTCTCCTGTTTCCCAGTACCAACATGGAAGTTCATCTCAGACCCTGCTCCCAAAATTTCTTTCTTTGGCCCACGGTCCATCTTTTTCCGATTATGTTCCTGACAGGAGTCGATCAACTTTTTTGACATTAGCGGTTCTATGTTAATACATTGTTTTCACATTCTTTTCAATGTTTCCAATTCATTTCCATATCTCCATTCCTATTTTTGTCACAACAAACACTGGGAATGTTCGCTTTGAGAATGCTGTGTGAAAGTTGTTGTTAATTGTCCAAGTTGAATGCATTTTCACTAATCCTCTTCACTTTAGGTTCGTACACATTATCTGCCCATTTATATAGCAACTGGACCACCTAATTCTAAACTTCTACTTGTCACCCTTTTAACTGTGAGAAGACGAGCGCAGAAATGATTTGTGCTGGCTATCACTCGGATTCCCCCCTCTGACACCAAGACACTGGACAATGTCTGAGTTCTCACATAACTGTTTCTAAGGAGCTGGAGTAAGGAATACCAGGTGAAAATCAGTTTCTTAACTGTCTTGATCCATTGAAGCAGCAGTGAGCTATAAACATGCAACTTTAGGAAATTAACAAAATGCAACATTATCAATAAAATGCAACTCATTGTTTGGAAAATTGTATTTTGGGATTTCAAGAGACATACCTATTTTTAATCATGACACAGAGGATGAAAAGTTAAATATCCCTCATTTTATCACTACACACACACACACTTTCTCACACTCACAACCTCCACCCCAGACAGACACACACACATGTGATTTACACATGAAAGAAGTGAAACTATCACTGTATTCTAACAGATGAAAGGCTTAACAGACAATCAATTTTTCAATGTATAATTTCAGTTACATCACACTGCAAATTTTTGCTATAAATTCTGTGTTACGATCGAGCCCTCCACAATCACCTGATGAAGGAGCGTCGCTCCAAAAGCTAGTGTGCTTCCAATTAAACCTGTTGGACTATAACCTGGTATTGTGTGATTTTTAACTTAAAAAAAAAATGGTCTGTTTCATAAACAGCTTTTAAGTCGAACTGATGCTGCTATAAATCACCACACAATGAGGCATTTTCATAGTTCACCTTAAAATATTACAAATGGGCTTATTTTAATGTTGTAGAGTATTTTTGAGGGTTAAGTCTGAAGGTTCTCTTCCTATTTGCTTTCTGTTACCACACAATGTCTCTGTGGGACAGATGGTTCTTAAACAGGATCAAGCTTTCCATCAGTCACTTCCCACAAACAGTGATTGTGGAGATCACAGCAACTGGGGGTTGACCATGACTGTTGTGATGACTGGTGACCACCAGTACCATGTGAGATGCTTTGGGTAGATCCACTGTAAGAAATCCTTCTTCTTGTCGTTAGTCTAATTTACTGAGAGCAAGTGGCAACAAACATAGTCTTTGGCAGAAAAGAAAGCTCAGTTTTGATGAAGAGAATGGGTTTATTACCTTATACTTAATAACTATTTACAATCCATCTTACTTAAGAGGACTCCCTTGTAGGACCTAACATTAAATTTAAGTGGAAATACACATTACAATTCCACTGCATAGAACTGAACAATGCCCTGGACTGAGCTGGAATTGCAATATTGACTCCTCCCAGCCTGTTAAATCCTGATGAGTGACGCTTATCACGTGATTGTCAGTTAATCCTTTCAGGTCTAAGTGTTTTATATGACAAATTTAACTCAGCTTTTTCCTCTTCAACTCCTGACAAGACTCCGACCTCTGGTTTGTACCTGACTGCAGTAGCAGGGTATAAATTAGCAACTCAGTAAGAGGAGGAATTTTCTTTAACTTCTTTCTAAAAGATCAAACAAATTTTCTTCTTCAGAAGCAGTTTGACATTGTACATCTATTTTTTCAGTTTACCTACTACTCTGTTTAGTTGTTGCATTTTTATTTTGCACATTTATTCATGGAAATGGAAGCAAGCAGGAGATTTCAGATAATGAAAGTGGAATTAACTGATTTATTAAACAGTTGTGATTGTTCAACCATTGTTTATGCAAATCATACCTTCTATTTAGTCCTTCTAAATTGAAAGAGTGTTGATATTTTAATTGGTCATATCCTTATGCATTCATGTTATTCTGTCACAGTCAATAGGTTGGTAAAAGCACAATACTGCAGATGCTGGAAATCTGAAACAAACACAATGAATGCTGAAGAAACTCAGCAGGTCTGGCAGCATTTATGGAGAAAGAAACAGAGATAAGGCTTTGAATTCAGCTTCAGAACTTTGATTGATAATATTGGACATTAATGCTATAACCTAATTGATTTTATGTGGATCTGAGAGCAATGAATGGGAAGCCAATGGATAGGATTTCTGATCCTGTATTTTATACAGTGGTGAGAAAAAGACCTTGAGTTGACCTTCCTCTTGTAGCTCATTACTGATTCAATCCAATGGTAATTAACCATAAAAGGACCAATTCTGGTATGGAATATTTATGGGGATGCACTCAAATTATTTTCATTTCCAGTTGTACTGCCAATTTTATGTCAATGCCAAATGGTTTAGGTGTATATTAACTCACAGTTCTCAGAATAATTGATACTACCGATCATGTTGAATTTCTGAGATTTCCTTTATGTATTTGTTGAACAAGTTTTAGGTTGCTCTGAGGGCAACATAAATCTAACATGAAACCTATTTTTGGTGTTTGTAACATTAGCAGAGAGTTATAAATGGGCCCATTATAAGGTGATTTTTAATGCCAATTTTGATTGGTCTGTTTTGTTAAATGCCAGAATAGCTCCTAGTAAAGCCAGGAAGAATTTATGAATGCATGCATGAACTGGTTTTTCGAACAAAAAATGTAAAGCTGCCACATGGTTATGAAAGCAGGGTAAATGTCAGTCTCAACCAGAGAAAATTACTAATGTAAGTAAAGGCCTCGTGGGTTTTTTAGGTAACAAGTGGTCACTGATTCAAGACTTCCCTCAGTCAGTACAGGTCAACTGACTGCACAAGCAGAGCTTTGTAAGAGCTTCTGAAGTCACATCTGTTCCTCTCCATGATCCTCAATGAGGAGAACCTGCCCTCACCCCTAATATCTACACATCAGCAAATGGCAAAAGAAAAATATCTTCAAGGTAACTGGTTGGTCTTTACAAACAAATAGGACACAGAATGTGGCTAGTAGCGGCAATTCTGATCATATGGACCATTAATTATGAATTGATAACATCCACACATATAAATCCAGAAATAAATATGAATTTAACAGGTCTTTGATATTTCAATATTTTCTGTAAGGTTTTCCACTCATTAAAATCTCCTGTGACATGAACTTGATGTTGGTAAAGGACAGATAATAAAGGTTTGGCCCCAGTTCTACTAACACACCCTGATAGAGTTAGAATTAAGGATTTTGTGTTGACAGTAAAAAGGTCATAGGTCAAGGCATTACCTGAGTAGAATTTCTAAGGCTAAAGCAAGCAAGCTAGTTGTGCATTTCCCTTCTCAGCTCTGTGTACTCAATGAAAACACACCGAATATCTGAATGAGAAATGTGTTCTCCTTAAAATGAGATACTTATATATTGACTAATTTTATCACACAAGCTCTTATGACTATTTGCTACTTTTTAAAAACTTGATGGCAGTCAATTTTGATTGAGAACACATTAAGAATAAGTTAATATTCCATTTCCTTTCACTTAGCAACCTCAAATAATTAATTGCCACTATATCCGCTCTCATTCAGTCTCACGGTAAACTGCAAGATTTTAAATTAATGGGGATGTTTGAACCACTAGTACATGCAAAATGAGGGTGAACTGACACTTTGAAAACAGTGATGTTAGCACGGTCCCACATTCCAGCACCTGGTGGGGTTTCCTTTATATTTGGGTTAGCCTAAACATCATTTTTAAAAATTTTATCCTTACACAATTAGCACCTTACCTCAGTTCCATTTAAAATTACTAAAACATGAAGGTAGAGTTTCTGTTTCATATTAGAATGTGTTTTTCACCATGGAACTCTAAATTCTACACTTTAACATTCATCCCAGTAGCACTTGGAACCAGGTGGATCTCATTTACCACGCGATCCCTGAATGGGGTCATTAACCTGCGCCTGACTGACGATATAACCAGGGGACTTGGAACCTCCTCAGTTCAGGGGCTGACTCTGAGATGGCTGGCTACAGCCAGTGTACTGTGCACAAGGAAATAGCGGATGATGGGATACTGGTCTCTGTGCAGTTATTTAAATACTCCAGAGGCAGCTGATCCCACCCTGCAGTGCTTAATTTCTGCAGAATCTTCAGGAAAAGGGAGACTGGCATGAAAGGGAGTTTAAGACCAAAGTCTCGATGGATCAAATGACCTACTCCTGATCATTGATCATCTCATAAAATCTAACATCAGGGTTTGCCATCATAAAATTTGTCCAACCCCATCATTGCAGCTATCTCTTCATACTCTTGTCAGCCCCAAATTGATATTAGGATCATAAACCCACTCATAAACAAATCTCAGCATTGAGAGAAGCCCTTGGATATGTGAAAGATTTCTGCATGACTTCTGGAGTCTTGCTCACCAAAGTGACAGAATAAAGAAGCTTTAAACAAACTGCCCGCAGTGTGCAGGAATGTGTAGGCTAGGTGCATTACTTAGGGGAAATGTCGAGTAATAGGGTAGGGGAATGGGACTGGGTGTGGACTTGTTGGGTCAAATGACCTGTTTCCATACTGTAGGGATTTGATTTGATTCGATTTGATTCTATTCTATTCTATTCGCTATTAAAACAGAAAACAATGGAGATGCTCAACAGATTTGGCAGCATCAATGCAGAAAAAAGTAGAGACTTTTCTAGGTCCACCTTTCTGCATTAATCACTTAATCTATTAAGCGATTGGCTTCTCAGATATTTGATGAATTTCAACCGACAGTTAAATAACGTCTCACCTTTTCTCTGTGGACTCAATGGGCCGAAGGGCCTTTCATTGTACTGTGTGACTGTGTGACTGTGACTTTATGACTCATTCCATTTGGGATCTTTGAATCCTGCTGCCCACCTCTCCCCCAGCTGGATCTTCAAATCTGATCTTAGCCCTTTTCCTCTTCTTCTGTACAGTCCCAGCTAGAACACTCCCCTCACCACGCTTCATTTCTCACTCCATGACTGATGACCAGACACAGTCTCTTCTCAGCTATCTGCTTAGCTTCCACACCCAACACTGAAGCCCTGTCTGAATGGTTCCTTACTCTGAGCATCCACCTCAACATTCCAGTCTTATCCAGCCATTGTTCCTCTCTTCTTGAAGTTTCCTGAGTTTCGACATGATATAACATGGCCAGTCCCATGATTGTTCTTGTATTTTCTGCCTTTTATTGGATCTCAATAAATTCTCTTATTCATTAATGAGGCAAGGTCACCTCTGCATTTACTGCCTGTTCTTAATTGCCCCTTGAGATGGTGGTAGTGAGCTGCCATCTTGAGCCACTGTTGTCCATATGCTGTAGGTTGATCCACAATGCCCTTATGGGGAGCAATGAAGGAATGTGATATATTTCCAAGTTAGGATTGTGAGCAAATTGAAGGGGAACTTGCAGAGGGATGTATCTGCTGTTCTCGTCCTTCCAGATGGAAGTAGTCATCAATTTGGAGATTGCTGCTAAAGGAGCCTTAGTGAACTTCTGCAGTGCATTCTTGTAGATAGTACACACTGCTGCTGCTACTGAGCATTGGTGGATGTTTGTGTATGTGGGGCCAATCAAATGGCTGCTTTGTCCTGGATGGTGACTACCTTCTTGAGTGCTGTTGGAGCTGCACCCATCCAGGAAACCGGAGCACCCAGAGGAAACCCACGCAGACACGGGGAGAACGTGCAAACTCCACACAGTCAGTCACCTGAGGTGGGAATTGAACGTGGGTCTCTGGCGCTGTGAGGCAGCAGTGCTAACCACTGTGCCTCCATGGAATTCTGTCTGTAGTCTTTAGAGTTTAAAAGAATGAAGAGTGATCACAATGAAAATGACAAAACACTTAAAGGGGGCTGAGTCGATGCAGATGAGATGGTTCCCCTTGTTCTGAAGAAGCGACACACTACTCAAAACATTAACTGTTTCTCTCTTCACTGACACTGCCAGACCTGCTGAGTTTCTCCAGAAATTTCTATTTTTGTGTCTAGTTTCCAGTAACCACAGTTCTTTGTTCTATTTAAGGTGTTTCCCCTGGTTGATGAATTGTGGGGGGAGGGACAATTTTAAAATGAAAGAGAAGCCACTTAGAATTGACTTGAGGAGAATGTTCTTCTGCTCAGAGGGTTGTGAGCTTTAGGAATACTCTACCTGAGAGGGCTGTGGAAGCTCAACATCTGAGTATGTTTAAAGTCGAGATTGGTGAGCAGAAATCTATCAATGACACTTGGTGAAGACAGAATAAAGGAAATGAACTGGATGATCACCAGTGACTGTATTGAACAGCAAAGCAGACTTGATGGGTTGAATGGCCTGCTGCTTCTATCTTCACACTCTCTCAAGTAATAATCTGATAAGAAAGGTTTTTGGAGCTTTTCTCATGTCTTTTACTGTCCCAATCATATAACAGCAAGCTACGTTAAAATAAATGCTGTGCATTATCACTAAAAGTGTGCTGCTTCTCTGTTGAGACCCCATTAACTGACTGGTTCACCTTCAATGACAAGCAGCTCTAAAACAACATTTGTTAATCTCCATTTTCTCCTCAACACCTTCAAAGTAAACATAACGCTGCTTAGCTGTGGCCCATTTGATAACCGGGGCATGGCTATTTACTTCTGAATATCCATTCTCTGGTTCTCAGGTTCTCAATGCTCATCAGGAGCTAAAGTTATTTACCATCATCTGATGCTCGCTTTGTTATTTATTAAATGGCAGAAGAAGATATATCATTTTGTAAACAGAAGTTTCAGTTGTTTTATAGGAAAGGTTTAAAAAGAGATTTAAAATTATATTGGTTACTTTCTTTCGGGATTGAAGTAACTTCATGCCAGGGTGAGGACTCTTTACATAAACCACTCTGAGGTCATTGACTTGAACCTTGACTAAAGCAGGTCAAGATGTAATGAGCCAAGGATGTGACCCAGCTAGTGAAAATCAGAACTGAGAAGGACTTTTCGATTGAAGAAGGTTTTGTAAGTGATGGCCTGCATTGTGCCCAGAGGGGATTGAAACCATGGCAATCAGTGAATCTCAATGAGAAGTATTCAAAAATAAGTAGCCCTGGTGTCTCTTTTAGTATTTCTTTACCATGTGCAAGAATTGCTTCACATCTTACTGATCAAAACCTCTCCATCTTTCCAATAAGGAGGCGTGGAAAGTTCATATCCATTAACAATACAATAATGTGCATGTGCCAAGCCCGGTCAGAAGGCTTACCATTAGGGTAAAAGGGGTTTTCTAAGTTCTTCATGGATCATACCTTGTGTTGCTCATGTTGACACAGCAGGGACAAGTAATGCTCTGGTGGTATTGCCATTGACAAATAATCCAGAAGCTAAGGTAATGTTCTGGGGACCCTGATTTGAATCCCACCGTGACAGATTGTGGTATTGAATTCAATAATTTGGGGCAGCACTGTGACTCTCATCACCAGGGACCCAGGTTCAATCCCAACCTCGGGTGACTGTTGGCATGGAGTTTGCATATTCCCCCTGTGTCTGCGTGGATTTACTCTGGGTGCTCTTGTTTCCTCCCACAATCCAAAGATGTGCAGGTTAGGGTGGCTTGGCCATGCTAAATTGTCCCATAGTGGCCCAGGGATGTGTAGTTAGCTGGATTAACGATGGGAAATGCAGGGTTACAGGGATGTGGGGGTGGGTCTAGGGATGCTCTTCAGAGGATCATTGTGGACTCGATGGACCGAATGGCCTGCTTCTGCACTGTAGGGATTCTATGAGAAACTATGCTTGATAATTGCAAACCCGTTATATCTTGTAATGAACTTGTATTAATCTATTGCGCCGAGGCAGCAATTTGGAAGCTGGAATATCCTTTCAGAATCATAAAGTCTACATGAAATCTGAGATCCTAGGATCAGTCTACATTAGTTATTCGCTTGCTAAATATAAAGATGTTAATAAATGTCTGGCTCCAGGCCAAAGTAAGCAAACGTGAATAGTCTCAAAGTTTAAAATTTTTTATTGTATATTGAAGTGTCATTATGCATTCAGGAATTGGATGTCAATGGGATTGCTTATATTAAGTTGAAGGATGCACAGCTTTATGAGGACAGGATAGTTAAACAAGAGAACAATCTAAAGTTAACAGTGAACTGAAAGTAGAAATGAAGAATGTTTCCAGCTTAAGTGTTTTAGGACAAGGTGAAACTGAGGAGTTCAGACACAAGTGAAGATTCCACTGTCAGCACGAAGACAATAGAACATGTCTTTGTGTCTTTGCCATGTGTACAATTAACCGTCTTGTTAATCTATTTAATTGTAATTGCACTCAACAGTGATACATTGGCTGAGGAGTGATTTGTAACATCCTAAGGATTTGAAAGGCACTGTAGAAATGTCAGTTTCAAAAGAATCAAAATATGAAGCTGAGATAAAGAGAGGAAATGCTGGAAATGTGAAATCTAAACAGGAAGTGTTTGAAATACGCAGGAGGTTCATAAACATCAAGATAGATCCTGTGTATCTTTGAAGCTTGTGCTTTTATTCCTAATAAAATACCAGCTTATCAATGTTTGAATCCTGTCGTTAGCATTTAAGACATCCCAATAAATTAAGATTTAAGAGGTTGGTATCTACAATGGAATACAGGGCTGCACAATAAAAACATTTCGGATACATATACATAGAGTCATAGAGATGCACAGCACGGAAACAGACCCTTTGGTCCTACCCGTCCATGTCGACCAGATATCCCAACCCAATCTAGTCCCACCTGCCAGCGCCCGGCCCATATCCCTCCAAACCCTTCCTATTCATATATCCATCCAAATGCCTCTTAAATGTTGCAATTGTACCAGCCTCCACCATTTCCTCTGGCAGCTCATTCCATACCCGTACCACCCTCTGTGTGAAAAAGTTGCCCCGAATGTCTCTTTTATATCTTTCCCCTCTCACCCTAAACCTGTGCCCTCTAGTTCTGGACTCCCCAACCCCAGGAAAAGACTTTGCCTATTTATCCTATCCATACCCCTCAATTTTGTAAACCTCTATAAGGTCACCCCTCAGCCTCTGACACTCCAGGGAAAACAGCCCCAGCCTGTTCAGCCTTTCCCTGTAGCTCAGATCCTCCAACCCTGGCAACATCCTTGTAACTCTTTTCTGAACCCTTTCAAGTTTCACAACATCTTTCCGATAGGAACGAGACCAGAATTGAACGCAATATTCCAACAGTGGCCTAACCAATGTCCTATACAGCACCCTTAATGAAACAGTATTTTCATAATGATCAGTCCAAAAGCTTATCAGATTCAGGAAAAGTTAAAAGCTACCTGTGAACTTCAGCTAAACCTGAGACAATTTAATTCTGTTTCTCAGCTATTCCACAGCTTAGTCAGCTGAAGATGTCAGGAGGAAAGCTAGAGTAACTTAATTGTCAAAATTATGATACTTTCCCAGATAAACCTAACTTTGCAGCTTGTGGTATTTACCACTTCTCCCAGGATGGGGTGCGAAGGAAGAGCTGGTTGAGGTACCTATCAGCCACCAATCCTCCTTTCCCTTGCTTTGTCTTGAGTATATCTAGTGATTAAGAGATACACTAGAGTATCTTCAGAAGGGATCCCTTTCTTAATTAATAAGTAGGTTTATTGTATGATAACAACTATATGCAAACTAGGCATAATTACTAGGATTTTCGGGAACTGGTACAGATATTTCTGCTTCATCTGAAAGTTAGAATAAAACTCCTTTCCCCAGCCATAGGCTACATGTGGGATCCAGAGAATGAGAGGAGCCAAAGCAACAAGAGCATGAATCCTTTCAGTTCCATGAATTTATATAATAGTAATAATAATAATAATAATAATAATAATAATAACCAAAAGACAGGTCAACTAGGTAGTAAAAAAACTGTAATGAGATCTCAGTAGATGCTAAACAAGGAGATGTAATGGATTGATAAATTGTTAGCAGTTCACACAGTGCTGGAAAACTCCCAGTATTTTCTGTGGCTCATTGAACATTAATCATTTGATCAAAAAATGGAAGTTAAGTTTTTAAAATTACAATGTTAAGCATGATTATAGAAAAAGTTCACGTCTTCATTTGAAATAGCAGTCTCTGTGCTATTTTATTTAAAAGTAGTTAGATGTATTCATATTTAAAGCCTAAACCTGAAAATACACAATACTTGTGTTTGATGAACAAAGCTTAAATATGAACAAATCAAGCACATTTTCTTGACATAATGTGCTGTGGATATCATAAGCCTCTAAGGATGACCTAACATTCATAAAATCGGACACAATTGTGGAAAGTAGATATTTACCCATTTTTGGAGAAGCCCATGCTAATGTCATTTTTATTAAAACAGAATCAAGGATGTTTGTATAGGGATTGTTTTCATGAGGGAAAAAAGACTCATACTGTCAATGTTTTAATTTCTTTATTATGTGAAAATGTTTTTGATTGTTTCCCATTGGGTGATTCCCCCACCCCGGTCACCCCAGCACCCAAAGGTCCCCTGTGGTTGGAAGAGCTACAGTGTGACATCCTAATTAAAGTATGTCCGCTAGAGATATCCACTCTCTGTCAAAGACAAGGACTTTAATTCCTTATGACAAACAAAACGTCAACACCAAATATTCAAGACTGAGTCAGAGGAAGGAATGTGTTCCTGGGTGAGCATGTAGAATCTGAGCAATTTAATTGAATGGTGTGTAATGAATAGTTCAGTATTGTCCCACTGACTCTGCCAACTCTTTCTCCTGCTTTCTCACAGATAATAGTTTACATCACCGAAGAGCTGTTTATCCCTCATTATTGCTGTTTTCCTATGTGATGCGATAGAATAAATATAATTTAGAAACCACAGGAGCAATTAGCTCACCAAAATACCATAGCGGAGACTTTCTAAAAGAAGGATTTTTTTTGTTTGAATTCCTGTTTAAGTTTGATGTCAGGATTTATATCGAGAAGGTCGTGAAAAATAGAATAGGAAGATAAACAAATGGCTCAGCCCCTTTGGACTTCCATTTATGGCCATTTTAGTCATCCTTTCCCAAGAATGTCAGTCATTTTCTCAATGAATAAAAGCAGCTGCTACATTAATGGCACATTGCTTCAGACTTTTCCCTTTTCAAAGATTTTAACAAATCATATGAACTGTGAGATCACTACCAGTTGTTCACTTGGGGGAAACTTAACTCCAGGCAGGTGGCATTGACATTGTACACATATCTTTCACACAAGGTTTTGAGCAAAAATAAAATGAGACTACATCATCAAAGTCTGCTAATTCTTTCATTCCCAATCTTTCTAGCACAATGTGACAATAATTAACACACTAATATCCACGAGTCCCACCCTTTTAACGAAAGACAACAGTTTACTATCAGAAATATAAAGGTTAACAGGCTTGTTAAATCTATGAAAAATGGTAAATGTGCTAACAATATACAAGGTGAGAAGATGTTTCTTTTTAGTCTACATCACCGTCTAGTGACGGAATACTGCACTGATGTCTTTCTTATTATGTTCGCTCATAGGGCGAGGGTGTCACTGACTAAGTTGGCATTTATTGCCTGTTCCTAATTATCCAGAAGGCACTTGAGAGTTAATTACATTGCTGTCAGTTTGGAGTCATTTGTAGGCCAGACCAAGTAAGGATGGCCGATGTTCTTCCATAAGTACGTCAGTGAACCAGATGGAGTTTTTCTAACAATTGGCAATGGTTTCATAGACTCTTAATTCAAGATTAAATTGAATTAAAAGTCTACCATCTGTCATGGTGGGATTCAAATCTGGATCCCCAGAACATTTTCTGGGTTAATTATCTAGTAATTCCAGTAGTTCATCAACTCTCCTAAGGATGTGATGCAATGCAATGAGATGTTTAATGCCTTGTCTACCCTAGATGTGAAAAATCCCATGGTTCTATCCCAAGGAAGAGTAAGGAGCTGATCCACAAACCTTCAACCAATGTCATCATTATAACCAGATTAGCTGGTCGTGATCACATTGCTATTTGTGAAAGCTGTCTGTGTGAAAATTTACTTCCTACATTACATCAATCAGTAAAGCTTATGAGCAATTAATTTGTCAATGTGATTCAAGGCACCTAAAGGTCACAAAGTACCTGGAGTCAGAGTCAAACAGCACAGAAACAGACCTTTGAGTCCAACCAGTCCATACTGAGCTTAACGAACTAGTCCCACCTGCCTGCTCCTGACCCATATCCCTCCAAACCTTTTCACCCCACGTTCTGATCCAAATATCTTTTAAACATTGTAACTGTACCTGCATCCACCACTTTCGCAGGAAGTTCATTCCACAAGTGAACCACCTGCTACTCTGAAGTTATTTTCCCCTTAGTCAACTGATTCAACTCAATCCAATCCTGCACACAGAAGCTTGGATATGAACTTTTAGGATACAGACGTTTATATTGCTGAACCATAGTGGCAGAGTGACAACCAGGTGAAAAGAAAGAAATTGACTTAATAATCCCCACTCAGCCAATCACAGCAATTATTCTTAGTTTGGTGGCAACTTTAACTTTGATTAAAATATAACTAACTAGATCAAAATGAAAGAAGCAATTAATTTCGAAGATGATCTTGGATTAGATTTTATTGTCATATGTACCTGAGTACAGGAGTACAGGAGTGCAGTGAAATGTATATCGAGTGGCTTCACCTTTCTCCGGCAGTGGTTGGAGTAGGAGGAGTGACAGCGAGGGCCAGAGGCCTGATGGGAAGGTATAACAGATGACCTCGTGCAGAGGCGGAGCACACACTGAGCAGGGGCAGGCACGGGCCTCTGGGTAAGTGAGGCTTTATACTCGGGCGGTTGCTCTCCTGAAACACTACTCAGGTAATGTCCCCCACCTGTCCTCCTGGAGCTTATTCAAGGACCAGCTCTTGTGGGCTCTTGATAAGTATGTGCTGGTTAGGCAGGGAGGAAGTTGTCAAGTGCGGGAGCAGTGGTTTACTAAGGAAGTTGAATCTCTCTTCAAGAGGAAGAAGAAGGCTTATGTTAGGATGAGAGATGAAGGCTCAGTTAGGGCGCTTGAGAGTTACAAGTTAGCCAGGAGGACCAAAGAGAGAGTTAAGAAGAGCCAGGAGGGGACATGAGAAGTCATTGGTGAATAGGATCAAGGAAAACCCTAAGGCTTTCTATCAGTATATCAGGCATAAAAGAATGACAAGAGTAAGGATCAATCAAGCATTGTAGTGAGACATTGTGCGTGGAGTCAGGGAAGATAGGGGAAGTGCTAAATGAATACTGTTCATCAGTATTCATACTGGAAAAAGACAATGTAGTCGAGGAGAATACTGAGATACAGGCTATGAGGCTAGATGGGATTCAGATGCGTAAGCAGGAGGTGTTAGCAATTCTGGAAAGTATCAGATGCGTAAGCAGGAGGTGTTAGCAATTCTGGAAAGTATAAAAATAGACAAATCCCCTGGGCCGGATGGGATTTATCCTCAGATTCTCTGGAAACCCAGGGAGGAGATTGCCAAGCCTTTGGCTTTGAGCTTTATGTCTGCATTGTCTACAGGAATAGTGCCAGAAGACTGGAGGATAGCAAATGTTGTTCCCTTGTTCAAGTAGGGGAGTAGAGACAACCCTGGTAATTATAGACCAGTGAGCTTTACTTTGGTTGTGGCTCGAGTGTTGGAAAGGGTTATAAGAGACAGGATTTATAAGCGTCGAGAAAGGAATAAGTTGATTAGGGTTAGTCAATGCAGTTTTGTGAAGGGTAGGTCGTGCCTCACAAACCTTATTGAGTTCTTTGAGAAGGTGACCAAACAGGTGGATGAGGGTAAAGCGGTTGAAATGGTTATATGGATTTCAGTAAGGAGTTTGATGAGTTTCCCCATGGTAGGCTAGTGCACAAAATATGGAGGTGTGATATTGAGGGTGATTTAGTGGTTTGGATCAGAAATTGGCTAGCTGAAAGAAGACAGAGGGTGGTGGTTGATGGAAAATGTTCATCCTGGAGTTCAGTTACTAGTGGGGTACCCCAAGGATCTGTTTTGGGTCCACTGCTGTTTGTCATTTTTATAAATGACCTGGATGAGGGCATAGAAGGATGGGTTAGTAAATTTGTGGATGACACTAAGGTCGGTGGGGTTGTAGATAGTGCTCAAGGATGTTGTAGGCTACAGAGAGACATAGATAAACTGCAGAGCTGGGCTGAGAGGTGGCAAATGGAGTTTATTGCGGAAAAGTGTGAGGTGATTTACTTTGGAAGGAGTAACAGGAATGCAGATTACTGGACTAATGGTAAGATTCTTGGTCATGTAGATGAGTAGAGAGATCTCGGTGTCCATGTACATAGATCCTTGAAAGTTACCACCTCAGTTGATAGGATTGTTAAGAAGGCATACGGTGTGTTAGGTTTTATTGGTAGAGGGATTGAGTTTTGGAACCATGAAATCATGCTTTAACTTACAAAACTCTGGTGTGACCACACTTGGAGTATTGCTTACAGTTCTGGTCACCGCATTATAGGAAGAATGTGGAAGCTTTGGAAAGGGTTCAGAGGAGATTTACCAAGTTGTTGCCTCATGTGGAGGGAAGGTCTTATGAGGAAAGGCTGAGGGACTGAGCCTCTATCAACAAACACATTGACTTGGATCCCATTTACCACCCCCTGAGAAAAAGAACAGAAATTGACATCACCACAGGAAATGACACCACCAACCCAAGGAAACCGAAACACATAAATAGGAAGCGAGCCATGTCACCAGTGCTTCATTCAGAGGCTCACTGATGATGTTACCTAGTATGGTGATGAAACATCTGAAAGTGAACCTTCCAGCTCAGTGAGCAAACCTACATCTGGACTTGAGGCTGTTTTCATCAGAGAAAAGAAGGTTGAGTGGCAACTTAATTGAGACATTTCAGATAATCAGAGGGTTAGATGGGGTGGACAGGGAGAGCCTTTTCCCTTGGATGGTGATGGCCAGCACGAGAGAACATAACTTTAAATTGAGGGGTGATAGATCTTGGACAGCTGTCAGAGGTAGTTTCTTTACTCAGAGAGAACCAAGGGTATGGAATGCCCTGCCTGCAAGAGTAGTGGACTCACCAACTTTAAGGGCATTTAAATGGTCATTGCATAGGCATATGGATGAGAATGGAATAGTGTAAGTTAGGTGGGCTTCAGATCGGTTCCACAGGTCGGCGCAACATCGAGGGCCAAAGGGCCTATACTGTTCTGTAATGTTTGATGTTCAACGGCCAATCCCCAGTGCCATCTTAGAATACAACAGTTAGAAATAAAAACATTACTGAAATTTAAAGAAAAGAAAATGTCCAGATCATCCTCACTGCAGCCACCATGAGTCTTGAGCCTGGCTCGCCAATGCCAATTGTGCTGGGCTGACCATCATCATGGTGCCACGATCTCTGTAACTGATACCTCACTGCTGCCAATGCCACCATCTCAATTCCTGCACCCTGCTGCTGCCTGCACCAGACTCACCAATGTCAAAGTCACCACAGTCTTTGCTCTATCACTCCCCGCTGGACCCACCTTGTTGATGCAGCCGCCATCTTGGAATCACTTGAAGTGATGGAGTCCATAACCTACCCTGAACAAATACAAGAGTGTCACCCTTTGAACAGCCCTGACAGCAGAGCGGCTGTGAATGTCAGTGCTACCACACCCGCCCTGAGTCCTGCACTAGGCCATGAACCATGCAGGGCAGCTGTGGATTGCCAGTGCATGGCCAGGTACACATCTGTGCTTTAAAGCTGGAGCTGGTGCCAGGAATCCTGGGAGGTTCCGGCAGGAGTCAATATCTCCTCCTACAGTGAGTGGGAAAGTACAGATCAGCACAGGAGAATGGTACACAGTTAATGAGGTCAGTTTGGGAATAAAGTGCAAGAAAAACTGCTTGGGCTCACAAACAGAAATACTGTATGAAATAAGCAAAAAGTGTTCCTTTGCCAATTACTGGTATGATTCAGTCCCACATAATTAGAACACAAAACAGTACAGCACAGGGACAGGCCTTTGGCACACGATGTTGTGTTGAACGTGACACCAAATTAAACCTAATCCCTTCTGCCTGCTTTCGGTCCATATCCCTCCATTCCTTGTGTATCTGTGTGTGTATCTAAAAGTCCCTTAAATTCCCTGATTGTAACTGCCTCTACCACCACCCCAGGCAGCACATTCCAGACTCCTACCACTCTCTGTGTTAAAAACTTGCCCCTCACATGTCCTTTAAACTTTCCCCCTCCTTAGCTTAAATACATGCTCCCTAGTATTAGACATTTCAACTCTGGGAAAAAGATTCTGACTGTCAGCCCCATATGCCTCTCATAATTTTATTAACTTCACTCAAGTCTCCCCTCAGCCTCTGCTGCTCCAGAAAAAAATACACAATCCTAGTTTTTCTAGCCTTTCCTCACCCTCCAATCTGGGCAGTATCCTGGTAAATCTTTTCTGCACCTTCTCCAAAGCCTCCATATCCTTCCTGTAATGTGGTGACCAGAACTGAACACAATACTATAAGTGTGGCCTAGCCAAAATCTTAAAAAGCTGCAACATGACTTTCTGACTCTTGTACTCAATGAAGGCAAGCATGCTATATGCCTTCTTACTAGCCGATGTACTTGTGTGGCCAATTGATTTGATTAATCTGGATCATTGTAGACAATCCTTCATCTTTCAATGTGCGATGTTTTTATACAAATATGAGTTAACCAGCAACATTACGTTCTATGTCTCTTTATTAAAAATGTTAATTTGCACACATTTGAGTTCCCATTGGTCAGATGACCACATCAATCACCTCCAGTCGGTATTTTCCTCATCAATGAAAGGTGTCAAGTAAAACAATCAGTTGAAGGAAACTAATCTATTTCTTTCTCTGAGGGTAACGTAAGTGAACCAGAGAAAATGTTTGGGTATTTTTGATCTTTGATTTAAATCAAGGTCCTGAGATAAAAGAACAGAATCCTTTTCCAAACCACTGCACCATCATATTCTGCATTTACAAAGCAAGAGCAAAGAAAAAGATGGAACATTTTCTGCCTTTATGCTATTGATTTAAAACAAAGATCCAATATTCTTTGATGCAGAGCATGCATTTTAAAATACAGAACCATTTTATTGTTACACGATACTAACTGCCCAAAGATACATAATTGTTATGAGCAAGTGAACAGGGGTTACTGACTCCCCTCTTTTTAAATGGGGAGTCCTTTTACTGAATCCCCCGTTCACTCAGCCACAAGTTAGAGAATACTGTTGTGATGGTCCATGTCACTGAAGTGTGAGCTTGTGTTAGAGACTGGGTGGTAATTGTGAACTAATGCTGCCAAAATACTTCCCTTTGCATTTCTATCTGGCACATTATTTATGCCAAAATATGTAACAGATCCATACAGAAAACTGGATTTTATGGTAATCTGGTAATTCATTAATAGCTGTGATAGTGTGGCCTCAAATGGGGATTTATTATTTTAAAAAACAATTGTTAACAGAAGTGCAGAGTTCTTAGTTCATCTTAGTATGCCCTGAAGTTGTAGCGTTGTCAGAGAAAGCTCATATTTCCTTTCGACTGGCCTAAAGCAATGGTTTAGTCCAATCCTGCTCTTGGGACAGGATTTAAGTCCGACGGGAATGTAAATGACATTAGGAGCAATGGTTTTAAAGTACAGCTGCGAGCAAGAGTAACAAGCAGACATTTTAAAAGAAGTTCCCTTACAAACCTTGTTTTGACATTGCTGTCAGAAAGGACAGCACGTTTGTATGGATGTGTGAGTTGTGATGTTCCGTGACTGACAAGTGAAATGGAATGTAAGTACTACATAATCCTGAGGCATGTGAGACATTGTGGATGTAGGAGAGGGAGTCCATATCCAGACGTTGTATATAACAGGATGACCACTAACTGAGTCTCCAAGTTAAAGTGACATGTTAGCGAAGGGAAGGGTTGAAATGGGCAGTTTATGTTGCTACCATCCAGTTGGAGGAAGTCTCTATGCTTTAAAACAGTGAGGGACAAATTATCATGGAATTGTTATCATATAGAAGGAGGCCATTTGGCCCGTTGTGTCTGCACACTTTCTGATATAGTGCCAAATTGCTGCCTTTTTCCAAAGCTCTGCTTGTTTGTTCTATTTAAATAATCACCCAAAGACCTCTTGAACACTTCAATTGAACTTTCCTCTAGCACACTTCCAGGCAGTGCCTTCTAGACCCAGATTACTTACTGTAGTCACATCATGTTTGCTTCTTCTCAAATCACTTTAAATCTCTTCCCTCAGCTCTTGGTCCTTGTCTGAATGGGAATGGTTTCACCCTCTTTACTGTTGAGATGTCTCATCATTTTGAAAACCTCAGTTAGATATCCCCTCAGTCTCCACATTACACAGAAAACAGTCTCAATTTCTCAAATTTATTCTTGTAACTGAAATTTGCCATCCCTAGAACTATTCTTGTAATCCAGAAGGATGTGAGAACCAAAGGTGAGAGGAATTGTTATACAGGTGCATTTTAAGAGGTTGAGAGTGGGAGGCAGCATGATTTTTTTTGGCAAGGTTTGATGAGCATTATGACTGAAAGCTGAATGTAGATGGTGGAGTGGTGAATACAGGAGGGGCACAGACTTGGTACAGTCGAAGTGCTTGATGGATTATCAATTTGGAACTGGTTAATCAGATGAAATGTGGCAAAAATATCCAGCAAATTAAAAAGAGGACCAAGGACTTTAAAGTTAGAGCCAAGACATCTTGTGAAGAGGACACAGGGCTATGGTAAAAGAAACATGGGCCACAGAGCTGGAGATTAGGTAGAGCCTATGATGGCTTTGGGAAAAAATAAAGTTGTTGTGGAGCTATTCAAGAGCTGAATACTAGAGTGGATATGGGCTACAAGAGGAGAACAGATGGGAAATCAAGGGGAGGTTTATGAAAGTGCGATAACAAGAAAAATGCCTGTGTGATAGATTGGATTAATCCTTTTTCATTTATTGCACCTTTCCCTTGTGCTGAGTCATTTGCATGTTCAAAACATAATCTTTTGACACACTTATTTAATAAATATCTCACGGATTGCAGGAACCAGGAATAAAGTGAAGATTAATCACCAGGTTAACAACATTTGGTATAGCTGAAGTTCTGTTTTTAGCCAATCATAGTTTATTTATTTGAAACACTTTGGAATGTTTCTGAGAGACATGATAAGGCTCAAAGCCCAGAGAAATGACTATCTCTGACAGCTTTGTCATGTTGTTTGTTTCCAACATACACACTGCTGAACTGAAAGCAGAAGAGTATGCTAATGAACCTGCTGCACTGTCTGACTATTAAAAACAAAGCGCTATATACAATTGTTATGTTTCTGAAATAGTTTTATATATTATGTCGGAATATAGGAACGCACATTGGACTATATCTGTCCACTCCCAAAATTAAATGTAAGTTTGAGTTGAGCCTATGTCCTCCATCCTTAATGTGAAGCATGCAGGAATAGAGATTGGTTGACATGACTCAGAGAACCACGTCCATTAAAAGGTTAAGGAGTTGATTTGCTCTCAGCATTTGGAGATTACTTAGGGTGGAGGAAGCAATGTTGCTATTGGAGCAACTACAGAAGGTGCTGGCATCTGTATGGCAAGCAACAAATGCTGGAGATCACAGTGGGTCACCCAAACTCAACGTTAGCTTGCTCTCTCTCCAGGATTGCTGCCTGATCCCCTGTGATCGCCTGAAGAAGGCTCATGCCCGAAACATCGATTCTCCGGCTCCTTGGATGCTGCTTGACCTGCTGCGCTTTCCCAGCAACACATTTTCAGCTCTGATCTCTAGCATCTGCAGTCCTCACTTTCCCCTCTGATCTCCACCATTTCTTGTTTTCAGTGTTGCTGCTGGATTATTTCTTGATCAGTGTTGGTTTATAGTGTCCATGACAGAGGGAGAGAGAGCTGACTTTTTGGTGTTCTTGTGTTTTTATTCAGAGAAGAGAAGAACACATTGTTTTTTAGATATTCCAAATTCAGACAAGTACATTTATTGTGTTAGTATCCATAGTCAAGACAGGGACAGTATTCGGCAAAAAGTGAGGACTGCATGTGTTGGAAACCAGAGTTTAGATCAGAGTGGTGCTGGAAAAGCACAGCAGGTCAGGCAGCATCCGAGGAGCAGGAAAATCAACATTTCAGGCAAAAGCCCTTCATCGGGAATAGAGCTCTATTCTTGATGAAGGGCTTTTGCCCAAAACGTCGATGTTCCTGCTCTTCGGATGCTGCCTGACCTGCTGTGCTTTTCCAGCACCACTCTAATCTAAACATAGGGACAGTATTGTTGGGTCAGAATGGGTGTACTTATAAATTATACTCATAAAAACTCACAAAGTGTAGTAACATTTTTATAGCTGACAAATCATTCCAAGCTACCAGAGGAAGTGGTGGAAGCTGCTGCAATTATAACATTTAAAAAGCATCTGGATGAATATATGAATAGGAAGGGTTTAGGGGGATATGGGCCGAGTGCTGGCAGGTGGGACTAGATTGGGTTGGGATATCTGGTCGGCATGGACAAGATGGACCGAAGGGTCTGTTTCTGTGCTGTACATTTCTGTGACTCTATGCCTTTAAATGTCAAGTCTGCATGAACAATGTAATAAAAGCAAACAACACTGGGAAAGCAACCAAGTTGGTTAGCATTTGGACAACAATGGTTTCTTTAGTGGAACACTAAAATAAAGTAAAGAAATGTGGATGCTGGAAATCTGAAACAGAACTGGAAATTAATAGAGAAACTGAGAAGCCCTGGCAGCATCCAAGCACAGCCCAGTGCCACTCCTGCCCTCATTATTCAACTTGCTTAAATCAAACAAAGAACTGCAGATGTGGAAATCTGACAAAAACAGAAATTGCTGGAGAAACCCAGCAGGTCAGGCGGTATATCTGGATCTGAACAAGGATCAGTGGGCTTGAACTGTTAACTCTGTTTCTCTCTCCAAAGGTGTTGCCTGACCTGCTGGGTTTCTCCAGCAATTTCTGTTTTTGTTCCTTCAGTGGGCATTTTAGGGAACCATCTTTCTCACATTCTCTGGTTTTATTCCTGTTTTTCCTGTTTGTGGATTCTGTTTTGCAACTAAGTTAATCCGAATCATCGATGCCTCAAATGGGAATCTGAGATTTATATGGTGTGAAAGAATAGAGGCTGTCAAATTGGACACGTGAGGAAAAATGTATGCGAAGACCATCAGACCATAAGACATAGGAGCAGAAATTAGGCCATTCAGCACATCAAGTCTGGCCCACCATTCAATAAGTTTCTCAACACCATTCTCCCACCTTCTCCCCCAACCCTTGATCCCCTTGACAATCAAGAACCTGTTGTGGTTCTGTTCACCGAGCTGGGAATTTGCGTTGCAGACGTTTCGTCCCCTGTCTAGGTGACATCCTCAGTGCTTGGGAGCCTCCTGTGAAGCGCTTCTGTGATGTTTCGTCCGGCATTTGTAGTGGTTTGAATCTGCCGCTTCCGGTTGTCAGTTCCAGCTGTCCGTTGCAGTGGTCGGTATATTGGGTCCAGGTCGATGTGCTTATTGATTGAATCTGTGGATGAGTGCCATGCCTCTAGGAATTCCCTGGCTGTTCTCTGTTTGGCTTGTCCTATAATAGTAGTATTGTCCCAGTCGAATTCATGTTGCTTGTCATCTGTATGTGTGGCTACTAAGGATAGCTGGTCGTGTCGTTTCGTGGCTAGTTGGTGTTCATGGATGCGGATCGTTAGCTGTCATGTTTAATAAAATTAAATCGAGCTGAATCAGACTGTATTTGTAAAGTTGATGTCTTAATTTGCCCTGCCATAACACCATCCATTGTCATTGTAATCTCAGCTCCTTGCTCAACACACCAAGCATACTGTTGATGCTGAATATCTGACAGGAAGACAGGAATTATTCAGCAGGTCAGGTTTCATTCTGGGGATACAGATTGAGGTTTCAGGTGGATGACCTCTTGGCAGCCCATTCATTTTGCACCCACCATAAAATTCACTGTCAGTATCTAACTCTCACAAAGTCCCTTTCACCCCGGGCTCCCCAGTACCTTATAATGAACGTTTCTATAGGTGGTTCCTTTTTACTGGAGTTGGGAATATTTGCAACATCTGGAGGTTGTCCTTCCAGCATTTGGTAAATGAGGTTTCAGAGGCTCTGTGTTGAAAAAGAGCTAATAATGTTAGATTCTCCCTTGTCAGAGACAAGCAGACTGAGGGAGTATATGCATTTCTGAGAACTTCAGACTTCCCTTTGGCGTAGTGTCACTGGCCACATGTAGGTCCCTTGCCAAATGATTTTGCTCGACACTGGAAATAAAAGGGTTCCAGTCCATTAAAAAAACCCGTCAACTTGTGAGCATATGCGATGAAACATTCAAGCCATCATAAGGTTGATTTAATCAATAAGGTTCAAAATGCCAGGAGAACCCAGGCCTGTGGAATGCTCCTCCTGTAATACGTGGGAAATCAGGGACACTGCCAGTCTCCATGGTGACCACCTACACAGGAGTGTGTTCAGCTGCAGCTCCTAATTTTCCACATGGAGCACCTGGAGCTGCTGGGAGACACAATATGGAGTGTCCATGAGACTGAGAACATTGTCGATAACACGGTTAGTGAGCTGCTCACACCTCCAGGAAAGGAGGGCTACACAGGCAGAGAAACGTTGGGTCAGACCGGGAAGATGAGTAAGCAGGATCTGGGCGTGATGTTCTTCGGAGAGTCAGTGCGGACTCAGTGGGCCAAATGGCCTCTGTCTGCACTGTAGGGATTCCATGATCAATTCCCTGGGCTGTAGGTAAAATGACCAAGAAAGAGTCCGAGACTAAGACCAGTAAGACTAAGGGGAATAACAGACAGGGAGAAGTTATTGAACAGAGTGGGACTGGTTGCCTGAGGTATATTTGTTTTAATGGAGATGTACCCAGGTAAGTCAGATGGGCTTAGAGCTTGAATTAATCTGTGTAATTATAAAGCTGTAGCTACAGTAGAGATTTGGATGAGAGAGGGACAAGACTGGTAGCTTAACATGCTGGGTGAGATAGAGAGGGATATGAAAGAGGTGGGGGAGTTGCTTTACTGATGAAGGAGAATAACACAGTTGTACTGAGAGAGAGAGAGACATGTTGGAGTGTTCAGCCAGCCAGGCTGTATGGGTAAAGCTCAGGAATAGGAAAGATGTCATCAGTTTGAGTGGATTGTCCTACAGGCCACCCAACAGCCAGTGTGTGATAGAGGAACAGATATATGGATAGACTATGGGAAAATGTGGTGGGTGATTTAAACTTCCCCAATATTGACTGGGACTTTCTTAGTGCCAGGGGCTTCAATGCGGGGGGAGGGGGTGGTCACGGATTTGTTAGGAGTATCCAGGACCTGGTATTTGAAACAATATGTACATAATCCAAGTGTACTAGACCCAGTATTAGGGAATAAGCCCAGCCAAATGATTGAAGTTTTAGTGAGGGAGCATTTAAGGAACAGTGACCATAATTCTGTAGGTTTTAAGTTACATATGGATGAGGATAAGTGTAGTTGTCAAGGGAAAGTACTAAACTGGGGAAAAGCTAACCACAATATTAGTTAGGGACTGGGGAATGTTAATTAGTGGGGGCTGTTTGAGGGTAAATTCACATCTGGCATGTGGGAATCTTTTCAAGGCCAGGTGATTAGAGTTCAGGACCAGCATGTTCCCATGAAAATGAAGGATAAGGATGTCAAGATTCAGGAAAAATTGAGAGTTCAGTCAAAAAGAAAAATGAGGAGTACGCAAGGTTTAGGAAACTGAAGATACACTGAGTCCTTGACAAGTACAAGGATAGAGGAAACAACTGAAATGAGGAAATAGGAGGGCAGAAAGGGGCAATGAAATGTCTTTGGCAAGCAGGATGAAGGGAAATGCTATGACTTTCTTTACTTATATAAGGAACAAGAGGGTAGGTAGGGAAAGGGTAGGTCCATTCAAGGATAAAGCAGGGAATTAATGCCTGAAGTAGATGGGACACATAATGAACACTTTGCTTCTGTATTGACACAGGACGAAGACATGGTGGATGCTGAGTCTAGGGAGGGGTATGTTGATATTCCAGGGCATGTCAATATAAAAAAAGGGATGGTGGGTGTTTTGAAAAGCATTACGTTAGACAAGTCCCCAGTTGAGGAGGTAGAGAAAGTCCCTGTCTATCTGCCTTGCTGTGAGTAACTCATCGAGCTGCGAGACAGGAATGTGACTCTAATTCCCATTCACAACCAGCCCCACAACATTCCTTCCCTCAGTTAGTGACCATCACAGTGTATGCTCAGCCACAATGCTGCATTACAAACCACTACCAACAAACATTTTAAACCAAAATGAACTCATGTCGCATTGCTTGCAAAAGCAAACAAACTCTCTAATAAAACACAGAACTGTGACAAGCAAAAGCAGAAAGTGCTGGAGAAACTCAGCAGGTCTGACAGCAACTGTGGAAAGGAAACAGAGTTAATGCTTTAAGTGCAATGACTCTTCTTCAGAACTGGACGCAGGACTAAACGCATTAACACTATGTTTCTCTCCACAGATACTGCCAGACCTGTTGGGTTTCTGTAGTACTTTGTTAAATGACTTTTGTACATTTCCTTCGAGCCTGGCTTCCTTTACCAGCTCCAATGCAGTGCCCTCCCCCAAGTGGCTGCTGACCTTCAAACCAGGCACTTGCAGACTACCTGTACCTCAAAAAGCTGGTATCAGGCTGCACCATGTCAGCCAGCCTGGCAGCAGTCACAGATGGGCATTAGCAGGGGCACTCATGGAGTGAGAGCGGTGGAAGGATGTCATCATGAAAAAGGGAAGTCCGTTTGTGCGGCTTGAAGCTGTTGCCAGTCTCTGGGAGCCATGATGTGGAGGTGTTGGTGTTGGTGTTGGACTGGGGTTGGACAAAGCCACAATACTGGGGTTCTAGTCCAACTGGTTTATTTGAACCACAAGCTTTCAGAGCTCGGCTCACTGCCCAAGGAAGGTGTGGGACACTGAAAACTTGCGGTTTCAAATGAGTTTCTGGGAGGGCAGTTCTTCAGTATTCCTAGCCATCTATTGGAACACAGGTATCTGGATTACAGTGACTCCCGCCAGAACATTCCACTCCTTCAGACACCTTGACCACAGTCTGAGCTTCCAGCACAGCAAGCAGCTGCTGTTATATGGGCTGACCTAACACCATCCCACCCAGGCTTCCACCAACATCACCACCACTCCAACTTTACCCTATTCCAAGGATATGGGGTAGATCGTGTTGGACTGAGATGAGGAAACACTTCTTCACGCACAAGATATTAATTCTTGTGGAATTCTCTACCACAGAAGGCCGTGGAGGCTGAGTCACTGAATGTATATGAGAAAGAGATTGATGCATTTTTAAAATTGTAGGCATCAGGGGTAGAGGGAGAAAGCAGGGATATGGCATTGAGAGAGAGAGTGTCAGCTGTGAAGGTTTGAAGGGCTGAATGGCCCACTCCTCCCTACTTCTATGCCTCTATTTGACTGAATCAAGAAACAATAGCATTTCTTCACAATCAGCAATTCGATAAAAATGAGCTAAAGTGTGCTGAACTGAAAGGAGGCAGGGATGATGGAAAAGCAAAGAATAAAGCAAAATTAAAAAGAGTAATTGAAATCCAAGGGTTTTTTCACAAATACATTAAGGACAAAAGGGTAACTAGGGAGCGAATAGGGCCCCTCAAAGCTCAGCATGGTGGCCTTTGTGTGGAGCCGCAGGAGATGGAGGAGATACTAAATAAGTATTTTGCATCAGTGTTTACTGTGGAAAAGGACATGGAAGATATAGAATGTAGGGAAATAGATGGTGATATCTTGAAAAATGTCCATATTACAGAGGAGGAAGTGCTGGATGTCTTGAAACACATAAAAGTGGATAAATCCCCAGGACCTGATCTGGTGTACCCTAGAACTCTGGGAAGCTAGAGAAATGATTGCTGGGTCCCTTGCTGAGATATTTGTATCATCGATAGTCACAAGTGAGGTGCCAGAAGACTGGAGGTTGGCAAACGTGGTGCCACTGTTTAAGAAGGGTGGTAAGGACAAGCCAGGGAACTATTGACCAGTGAGCCTGACGTCAGTGGTGGGCAAGTTGTTGGAGGGAATCCTGAAGGACAGGTTTTACATGTATTTGGAAAGGCAGGGACTGATTAGGGATATTCAGCATGACTTCATGTCTCACGAACTTGATTGAGTCTTTTGAAGAAGTAACAAAGAGGATTGATGAGAGCAGAGCGGTAGACGTGATCTATATGGACTTCAGTAAGGCATTTGACAAAGTTCCCCAGAGGAGACTGGTTAGCAAGGTTAAATCTCATGGAATACAGGGAGCACTAGCCATTTGGATACAGAACTGACTCAAAAATAGAAGACAGAGGGTGGTGGTGGAAGGTTGTTTTTCAGACTGGAGGCCTGTGACCAGTGGAGTGCCACAAGGATTGGTACTGGATCCACTACTTTTTGTCATTTATATAAATGATTTGGATGTGAGCATGAGACATACAGTTAGTAAGTTTGCAGATGACATCAATATTGGAGGTGTAGTGGACAGTGAAGAAGATGGCCTCAGATTACAACAGGATCTGGACCAGATGGGCCAATGGGCTGAGGAATGGCAGATGGAGTTTAATTCAGATAAATGTGAGATGCTGCATCTTGGGAAAGCAAATCTTAGCAGGATTTATACACTTAATGGTAAGGTCCTAGGGAGTGTTGCTGAACAAAGAGACCTTGGAGTGCAGGTTCATAGCTCCTTGAAAGTGGAGTCACAGGTAGATAGGATAGTGAAGAAGGCATTTGGTATGCTTTCCCTATTGGTCAGAGCATTGAATACAGGAGTTGGGAGGTCATGTTGCAGCTGTACAGGACATGGTTAGGCCACTTTTGGAATATTGAGTGTTCACCAGTTTCCTCATTTCCCCTCTCCCCACCCCCCATCTTACCCCAGTTTGAACTTCTAGCTCAGCACCACCCTCATGACCTGTCCTACTGCCAATCTCCCTTCCCACCTATTTGCTCCACCCTCCCCTCTGACCTATCACCTCCATCCCCACCCCCATTCATCTATTATACTCTTTGCTACTTTCTCCCCAACCCACCCCTCTCTCATTTATCTCTCCACTCTGCAGGCACCCTGCCTTTATTCCTGATGAAGGGCTTTTACCTGAAACATCGATCTTCGGATGCTGCCTGACCTGCTGCACTTTTCCAGCACTACTCTGATCTAAACTCTGGTTTCCAGCATCTGCAGTCCTCACTTCTGCCTAGAGGAAATGGTGGAGGCTAGTACAATTGCAACATTTAAAAGGCATCTGGATGGGAATATGAATGGGAAGGCTTTGGAGGGATATGGGCCTGGTGCTGGCAGGTGGGACTAGGTTGGGTTGGGATATCTGGTTGGCATGGACAAGTTTGACTGAAGGGTCTGTTTCCTTGCTGTACACCTCTATGACTCTAAGAGGAAATAAAATAAGAAAATTCCTGGTAAGCAGAGAACGGGTATTGCATGCTCTAACACTGATGAACAGCCCCAGGTACCAGTCATTGGGGGAGAGTGCTGCTTCCAGTCCTCCCCTTGTGCCTGTTCAAGCCTGTTCGGTCATGTGTGGTAGAGGCTGGATCACTAATAACTCTCAACGGATTGGCTCTTGCCTAGGATAACAAGATGGCTTTTATTAAGTTACAGCAACAATATATTGGTTATTTTAATACCTTGGTATGTTACCTAATACTAGCAAGACTAGAGTAGACAAATTTGCCTCAGCAGGAGATCAAACCTAAGTTCCCACCTGCCCAGTCCTCCACTCAGTAGCTGTCATTGAGATTCTCTAATGTACCCATTTGGAGATGTTATTACATACCACCTGAGGAGGTGGGACTTGGAACCAGGTGAGTTAGTCCAGCTGTAGCTGGGACATTTCACTGTGGACCAAACTGACCTTAACTCACATTAACCTTTTTGCATCCATTTCCTTATACAGTGACAGAAATTGGCATTTCTCATTTGGACAGAGTTTGTATCCAATAATGGGATGAGATTATGTCATTTGGAAGCAGCTCAAAGTGATTAATTTGAGCAGTCAGAACTAAATTCCCTCTGGTGTTTGCCCTCTGGACAGCCTGTTTCATGAAGAGAAAGAGTGAGAGATATAGATGGTGCTTTTCGGAGGTTAATGGGGAGACATGTTTTGGGCAGAGTGGAGGGAGCACTACATTGCCTCGAGTTCTGCTCTGACTAGTCTGTTGGTTTGTGATGCGGATATTGAATGTTTGAAACAACTACGTTGCAATGTTCCTCAGCTCATTGAAAATTCATTCCACTCTCTCTCCATAGAAACAGAAATGATGGAAGTGAGAGAAAGGAAATTTGTTTGTTCAGGCTTCAAGCTTCATGTTGGGACTGATTTAATCATGTTGCGATCTGAACTGTATGGGTTCCCAGAACCTCCAAAGTTTTCTATGCACACTTTAACCAGGTATGATATTGAGTTTCTTTTCTAGAATTAGAATTGCAAAACACTGAGGAGTAGAAGATTCACACTTCCATCACAAAAACCTGTTTTCTCAGATTATGAAATTCACACTGTGATTATGAAACTTGTTTTTAACATTACAAAATTCACACTTCTGTTATGAAATCTGTTTTGAATGCGATGAAATTTACATTTGCAGAATAGTTGAGCATTAATCACCAAAATGGAACAGACCACCCCCTGTTCAGCTCCTCACACTTTCTTGGATAGATAGAGTTCTAGCTGAGACACTGATTATGTTCCTTGATGCTCCAATTATCACATTTTGGCTCAAAAATCTCGATCCATCTGCTTTTCAGTGTATCTCTGAATGGAATAGCATTTCCAGGGGAGGAACCTTGGTACAGAATACCTTTGCTATTTCAGAGTTGACAGTGTACATAACTCACTGTTGGGTACAGCATCCCAATTATAAACAACACCAACTCTCAGGAGTTTCTGTCTGAAAGTTGTAACTGACCGTTCTATAACTACTGTAGAGGAATAATTGAAATATTCAGCATTGACATTTTAAACAATTGGAAACATTATATGGAATCTTTTATTGATCATGATAATTTATCAAATGAAGAAATAGATGGCCAGCCATGGTCATACTCAGTGTAGGCTGGGTTACTTCAAGTTTAGATTTCAATATTACAATAAAAAGGATTTGGAGATGCCGGTGTTGGACTGGGGCATACAAAGTTAAAAATCACACAACACCAGGTTATAGTCCAACAGGCTTAATTGGAAGCACACTAGCTTTCGGAGCGACGCTCCTTCATCAGGATGAAGGAGCGTTGCTCCGAAAGCTAGTGTGCTTCCAATTAAACCTGTTGGACTATAACCTGGTGTTGTGTGATTTTTAACAATAAAATGGAGTTATTTAGCTAATAGAAAATTGAATAATAGTCAGAATGTCAAGGGTGACAGAGGAGTTGGGTCAGAATCATCTTTTCTGTGTTCAACAAAATCATCACACAATCTTTGCGACCTGACTTACAACTTTGTTACATAAAGCTGAGAGAGACTTTCCCAGTGCTAACTGAGTGAGTCTTTCCCCATGCTAACTGAGTGAGTCTTTCCCCATGTTAACTGAGTGAGTCTTTCCCCATGTTAACTGAGTGAGTCTTTCCCCATGCTAACTGAACAAAGAACTTCAGATAAAACAAAGAATTGTGGATGCTGGAAATCTGAAACAAATACAAAAATCACTGGAGAAACTCAGCAGGTCAGGCAGCGTCAGTGGTGATAAGGCAGAGTTAATGTTTTGAATCCAACGGCCCTTCTTCAGAATCTTTCTGGTGATTGGACCTGCCCCATTAACTCTGTTTCTCTCCACAGATGCTGCTGGATTTCTCCAGCAATTTCTGGTTTTGTGCTTAAACATCTTTAGATTCCTGGAAGGAAGACTGATGGTTAACCGATAAACTAAATTTTCATTGGACCTAAACTTGCAAGATTAACTTTAACAACAACATTTCCCACCATGGAAGCTCCATCCAGATAACCAATCAAACTTGACAATCCTAAAAGAATGGAATTCAATTAATCCATCTCAATCCAATGATTAATGGTGTGGATAATCTAAATAAGCGTCAAAGTATTTTGAGATTATTCAAGTGCGATGTTGTGAATGTAGACTTCAAAATCCCAAGGACAGTCAAGAGATTCATTTGTCAGAAATGACAGTCACTAAATTGTGAAAAATGCTGATGGAATTGCAGTGATTCATATTCAGCCTCCCTGAGAAGGTGCAGACAGTTTGCTTTCACATTAAATTATCTGGAACGGGAATATTTTCAGATTCTATTCTGTGTATGTGTGCATGTGTGTGTGTGGGGTCAGGTAAGTGTCATTAGCACAGGATTGGGTGAATGCAGTCTGCTGTTAGAAACATTGACAGCCATCTGCTTTTTACAAACCAGCCTCAGCAGGAGCAGACATGTGTCACCTGCAGCTGCAACTAACTTGTTATTTCTAACAACTCGATGCGTTGTTGATAACTGCAAACAGTTGTTGCTCTCCTCGGGGAGTGAAATCCAACCTCAGAAACAGTTTGTGGTATCTGAGACGTGGAAAGAGTTTGCATTGCTGCAATGCTGTCATGGTTTTAGGGCTTCCCAAATGGCAGAACCTACAAATGAAGGACTTTTTGAAGTATAGCCGTCATTGTAATGGCAGTTAATTTGTGAACAGCAAGATCCCATAAACATCCAATGTGGTAGTCATGGCAATTGAGGATAGTTCTTGACGTTGTCATGTTCATGATAATAATCAATTATTCATCAGGGGTTGGTTTATTGAAAAGAGTGAAGCACATTAGAAGTTACAAAGTAGGGATTACAGCAATTGATACCTGTGTGTGCAGGTTGCTAATCTACATCAGACTAAGTGATGAAGAGCTTATGCCTGCAACGTCAATTCTCCTGCTCCTCGGATACTGCCTGACCGGCTGTGTTTTTCCAGCACCACATTCCTGACTCTGATCTCCAGCATCTGCAGTCGTCACTTGCTCCTACATCAGACTAACTGTCAAGCTGAGTCAGAACATTGCATACACACACACACACAGAATCTTGATGAGGTGAACTCTCTTAAACACGACATACACATACAATACACATGAGAGGGAACTCCCTTTCCCTTTTCAAAATAGGGTGTTGTGCTCTAAGAGAAATCACCACCACCAAAATCTTGTAATTTCAAATAAACCTGTTGGACTATAACCTGGTGTCTGACTTTGAATCAAATGATCACGTTGTTGTTGGAATTTTACATGTATTGTAGTCTTAAGTCATTTCATGATAGAAAAGAAATTACAATGTTAATGATGGATTCATTTAAATATTCTGCATTTGTTATTTTATTTCTTAGCCTATTGTGCAGCAATTGTTCAAAATCCAAGAGAACATGCCAGGGAAAAAGGAAAAAACACACATGGGCAAAACTCACATTTAGGGACTAAAGCAACTGTTTTTGCTGTCCAAATTGGAAAAGCAAACACATTTCTCTTCCAGCTGTTAGGATAAAGATGACCTAATGCATCAGGTCCAATTCCCATCACACAGACATGACCAGAACAATCAAAGGTTTGGACATTGACAAGGAACATCTCCTGATTACTTCATCAATTTTGGTAATCAACCAGATGCATTACATAACAGAAAAAGCCTGTTATCAATAAATGACATTTCTTATATAAAAAATATACTTTTCGACAGGAACAATTGAATTGTCAAATATGGATGAAGTTAATTTTGGGGTAACTAACATAGGCATTAGTAATAAAAAAAACGTGTATTCACTTATCAATCCATCAGTGGAGTTTAATGTTCTTTTACCAGATGACAGCAGTCTCATGAATGCAGTAGTTAGTACATGACCAGCATGTGGTTAACATACAGCTCTCTTTTCTTGCATATAGTGTGACACAGGAAGCATATAGTTTCACAAAACATTATTATTATGTTGTTTTAAATGTATACAGTACTATTCATTGTGTGTCCTATGAATTTGCTGAAAATGTAACATGTTTTCTCTATACTTTGCACAATACCGAATTGATTGTGCCACAGCTCAGTTTTTGTGAAGTTTGCTGTGCTCCAGTGCTAATGCTGGCTGAATAGTTCGAGGTACACTTCATTTAAATAAAGAGTTGGAGAGCTGACTGAAGGCATTGTAAATGACCAATTCACAATGTAGTTTTGTATCAAACAAGTCCTTCAACACATTTTCTCTCTGTTATTCAGGAATCTAACCATATCATTTACTCTGGCTTCTCATGTGGACAACACTCTCCAGTAGTTGAGTATTTGCTGCATAAAGTGAATTTTATGAATTTATCCTTCACAGATCTAAAGTTGATTCATCTTTTCATGATGTTGAGGTACACTTATCCTGGCTCTTCTTTCTCTTATTTGGTAGCATTCACCTTTCTATGAATTTCCATTACTTGAAAGTAAAGAGCTGTCACATCTCACACAGTTCTTCCCCAGGTGGAGCATAAAGCATGACAGAGATTAGATTTCTGACTCAGTTAAATAATACAGAACAGGCTGAGGCACTGTTGCTATTGACTGAGTTTTTCCATTTTCTGTTCATGTTTTCTCAAGTGAGATTCAGAGCCCCTAGCCTGCCATGGCTTGGAGTGCCTTTTCTCTTGTAATTGTCTGCTGTCAGCCTCATTATTGAGGCACCTGGGCTTTGGGTACTGTGCTCGGGGAATTGTGAATATTTTCCCTTGTTGGGACTGTCAGCTATTCTCAGCTCAGGCACTGTATTCGAAGTTTAAAATCACACAACACCAAGTTATAGTCCAACAGGTTTATTTGGAAGCATCAACTTTTGGAGTGCTGCTCCTTCATCAGATAGTTAGTGGGGCAGGATCATAGGGCATAGAATTTCTTGCTCTCTCTCTTTCTCTCTCTCTCTCTCTCTCTCTCTTTCTCTCTCACACACACACACACACACAGAGGAAAATTTCCATTTGTAGATTTATACTCCAGAGGAAAGGAAAGCTCACTGTACACTTCACCGACAGGGACCTGAAGGACCTCCGGGTGGGGGAGAGGAGGGCTGGTTGCAAATGACTGGGGACCATGACATTAGGCCAAACCGGAATGGGCACATATTAGAGCCCGGGTCAGTACAGAGTCCCAGTAGGAGTAAGACCAATCATCTGCTGCTTTCCTCAAGGGTAAGCACCACTCTTTCCTCTCAGCTCCCTCACACTCACATAAGTCATCACTCACTGTAACTCTGTCACTTCACACACCTCTCCCTAAGACTGTGAGGAGAAAGTGAGGTCTGCAGATGCTGGAGATCAGAGCTGGAAATGTGTTGCTGGAAAAGCGCAGCAGGTCAGGCAGCATCCAGGGAACAGGAGAATCGACGTTTCGGGCATAAGCCCTAAGACTGTCTCTATTTTATGCATTTTGTCTGCTCAATGACTCTAGCCCACCTCATCTTCCCAAACTACTCACCCTTGCTGCATTCTGTGGTATCTATTCACTCATTGGGGACATCTGACCACCTCACCTGTTCACACATCACCAGGAGCTGCTCTAACATCAGTTTCCACTAAACTCAATCCCTCTCTTTCTCTCACTGCAGGAGAAGTTGCCCTACTCCCTGGTGTGGTGTCACCACAGCATCACGTCTCACTGAGCTGCAGTTCCTGGACTGGTTGCACTTCATTTTCAGGGCTGACAGTGAACAAATCTCTGGACAGCAAGGACATAGATCCCTGAACTCATGGTTTTACCAAGTGCCTGAATCTTCAGTGCTATCATCTCCTGGAGTGGGATCAGCCCCTTGACTGACTGTGGTCAGACCCCACCGCCCCCCCCCACCCCTCACCACCACTACCACCACAGTGACCGTGCCCCTCCTTAAACTCCCGAAGGATTGCACTCCTTTGTCTTTCAGTCATGGCTGACACTGCCGGTCTGATGTTAATGTACCACAGTGCCAACAGTGACCTAACCCACCCCCATACTGTGCAATGCTCCCTTTGTGATGACAAGCTTCCTGTGTCCCACACAGAGGCTGGCAACCTCCAAGGCAGGGCAAAGCCATTGGATGCGAAGGGGCAAGCTAACATGTGACCTATGCAGATCCCTGTGCTGACTGTGTGTCCTTGTGCACAAAGTGACCTGGCATGAACGTGCAAGTTCTCTGTGTCCCTGAGCTCAGAGTAAAGAGCTGGGTTTATCAGAGAGTGGGCATGGTGAGGAGCTGGGTTGATGAAGGTTTGGGGAGGATGGTGGCTGCGGAGAATGCACGAGACACATTATGATACACACAGTTGGATGGTGGATAGACAAGCACTTGGTGAGCTAGGTCTCTGCTTGAATTTACACACCTGGAATTCGCACACTGAGTTTGATGAAAGGAGAGGAGAATTGGAAGTGGTTTTTCAATTTAGCCAGTTGGGGATTATGCAAGGATGGAAATGAGGTCGTTGCCGGTCAATGGTCAGATTCAGAAGTCATCATTTAAGTGCTGAGTGGAAATTCTAAAAGATTTTTCAATGTCGAGATTCCAATTATTTAAACTTTCTCCATCTATTTACACTTTTTATTACCACGATTCACACCACATCTGGGAGGAGAAAATTCAAATCTTGATATTTCTTTTTTTCTCCTCACTCATCTCTCCCATTCATTCACTCCTTCCCTCCCTTTCACACTCATTCCCTCCCTTTCACACACATTCCCTCCTCTCTCTCCATGCCCCTTCTCTCTCTCTCTCTCCCACCCACCCCCCCTCTCTCTCTCTCTCTTTCAAAACAACTCAGCTGTTCCATACCACACTAGCTCTGCTAGTTAGGTACAGTTTCCGCTAAGCTTTTCAAATTCAAAGCATGGGTTTGGCTAATACCATTCTCTTTGAGATATTGCAATGGAAGGATTACTTTAAACAATGATTTTAGTCTCAAAGTTACATGACGAATTGGGTATAGAATTAGTTTAGTTAGCCTGGCTGCCATATTCCAATCAATTTAAGGTGGAGAATCTTGCATCAGTGCATCAATTCCCCAACTGTATGAAGACACTGATTCATGTAAACTTGGGATCAGGTTATATCAAGTTCCAGGGCCAAGCGCTTCATGCAGCATGTGTTACTGCATGTCCCATGGCAGCTAGAGCAGGTTCGAGTTTGGCTGAACCTGTTTACACATGTCTGCTTCAAAGCCACAAGTGTTAGAGTTGAGTTTAATCTGACAGAATAATTTAGTTTCTTTTCACTCTCTGTATTGACATTAAAGCTCATTCTCACCACATTAAGAACAATGTCTAATTGCTGATAATTCAAAAATTGTTTGGACATAAGGAGAACAGCCAAGTGATACATTTTCTCAAAGTGTATTGAAGCCTTAGAAAGGAACAGTATTATTCTGAATTATTACATAAAGTAACACATGCAATTAATTGCTTGAATTGAACTTTGTTGGAAAGAAAAACTGAATTAGTGTCATGGCTGTCATGATCTCAGTGCGTCAAAAGCACTTTAATAAATAATTACATACTTTTAAAGACAAGTCACTGTTGTAATTCAAACATCAGAAAAGTCATCTTCATAGAGCAATATCTCATAAGCAGTGAGATAGTGACGACCCAGTGCTGCTAACTGTGAGATTTTGACTTGGACACTAGGTAGACTTATGCAATAGACTCTGTTACATTCACTGAGAGGATACACGGAGCTTTGATTTAGTGTCTCATTGCAAATACAGCAACGTAGCACACCCTCAGCACTGCAGCAGAGAGTTATCTTGGAGAATGTGGTCAAATTTCAAAAAATGGGGCAATGTTCTCACAACCGTGGGTGGCATAGTGGTTAGCACTGCTGCCTCACAGCGCCAGAGACCCGGGTTCAATTCCCCCTCAGGTGACTGATTGTGTGGAGTTTGCACATTCTCCCCGTGTCTGCGTGGGTTTTCTCCGGGCGCTCCGGTTTCCTCCCACAGTCCAAAGATGTGCAGGTTAGGTGAATTGGCCATGCTAAAATTGCCCGTAGTGTTAGGTGAAGGGGTAAATGTAGGGGAATGTGTCTGGGTGGGTTGTGCTTTGGCAGGTCGGTGTGGACTTGTTGGGCCGAAGGGCCTGCTTCCACACTGTAAGTAATGTAATCTAACCAAAACTTCCGAAATACAAGGCAAGGGAGCTCACAGGGATACCTTGCTTTTTCTGTGTATTGCTACACGAAGGCACATTTTGTCAAAGTTTTTTATCTTGCAGGGCTGCAAGATGCAGGTGACAGTAGTTTACAGTGATCAGACCCTGCCAGCACACCCCTGTCCCTGACTGTCGCTAGAACATAGAACATTACAGCGCAGTACAGGCCCTTCGGCACTCGATGTTGCGCTGACCTGTCATACCAATCTGAAGCCCATCTAACCTACACTATTCCATGTACGTCCATATGCCTGTCCAACGATGACTTAAATGTACTCAAAGTTGGCGAATCTACTACAGTTGCAGGCAAAGCATTCCATACCCTTACTACTCTGTACCCTTACTACAGACTGGGGCAAACACAGCTCCCTCCTCCCAAAGCATTAGTAAAGTCAAAAAAACCCAAAGGACTGTGAGTATCGGAAAACAGAAACAAAGACAGAGATTGCTGGGAAAGCTCAGCAGGTTTGGCAGCATCTGTGAAGAGAGAAAGCAGAGTTAATGTTTCAGGTCCAGTGACCCATCCTCAGAACTGATTGTAGCAAGGAAAAGGTTGGTAGGCAAGCTGAAGATAGGGTGGGGAGAGGGCGAAGGAGTAAACCACAAGTGATGGAGCCGAGAGAGGGAGGGAGAGAGAGAGAGAGAGAAGTAATGGGAAAAGGTCAGCCTGGGAGAAGCAGTAGCTGCTACCGGGGCCATTCGTGGCTGACCATGGGTTGTTTGTGATAGCCATCCATCTGATGACAGAGCCTGGTGTGTGCAGTATTGGGTCATGATTACAGTGGTGCTGGAAAAGCGCAACAGGTCAGGCAGCATCCAGGGAGCAGGAAAATTGACATTTCGGGCAAATGCCCTTCATTCCTGGGCTTTAGCCCAAAATGTCAATTTTCCTGCTCCTCGGATGCTGCCTGACCTGCTGTGCTTTTCCAACTCAACTCTAACCCTGACTCTAGTCTCCAGCAATTGCAGTACTCAGTTCTGCTGCATGCAGTATAGGGTAACGGCACAAGAGAAGGTGCTCAGGCCCTAAAGTTATTTACCTTGATATTGAATCCCGAGGAACACAAGGCTCCTGAGCAGAAAATGAGGTGCTGTTCTTCCAGCTTGCATTGAGCTTTGGAGCACTGCAGCAAGCCCGAGGCAGAGAAGTTGGCCAGGGAACAGAGGGGCCCTGTTGGGAAGGCAGCTATTGCTCTTGGATGCTTTGAAGGCTGGTAATTGGGCGGCTGGCAGCTTGAGGCCCTTATCTGCTCATTGATTGACCAGTTTGGGCCTTAATTGATGGCAGGTCAAACTCCTTGTCCAATGACCCTCTTGCACAGAAGCTACTTGCTGAGGTGGTGGGAAAGGGGAACAGTATTTCTCCAGGGTCAACCTATTATTTCCTTTTGTTATTCTCTCCTGGGTACTTCTGGAGAGGCAAATCTCATGCTGAAAGTGTGACCATGCATGTAGTGAATCGTAACTCTGCCCCCAGACAAAAAATTTATTGTTTTCCACATAAATATTTGCATCCTCTCACCACCAGCCTCAGCAGGATGTGCTACCTATAAGTTTCAGGTATTTATTTCTGCCCATGTTTGTATCTGAGCTGACTGGTCTCCATTCCATTGACATTGCTGCCTCTGCACTGCCCTCAGGTGAATTCTGCAGCTCAGATCCATCATGCTTTATTGATTTGGAGTGAGTGAAGCTCATTTTGCTTTCATGTGGAGACTTGTCCTAATTGATCCCAAGCCATCAGTGCTTCCTAGTTGACCTTGTTGAGTTCAAAACACTTGTTGGGTATTGACAAACTCTGCAGAACTATATCACCCTCTCATGGTCTTGTCTCCTGACACACAAGTCCCAGTGACTGTGCTGTAATATGTCTGCAGCATCTGACCTTTCCCTGGATTTACCCAGCTCAAATGCTTTTGTTTAGTTATTAATAAAATTGAACATTTCTAGATGAGTCCTAAAATTTAAACAAAGTCAATTATATGCAATATCTTTGATTGTCTGAGGATCTGTTAAGGAGTTGTATGTTTGAATGCAATTGGTTTGTAAACTCTAGTTGTATAAATAGATTTTAAAACCCAGAAAATGGTTTTAAATGATAGCTTTCATATGAATTTCAAAGACTCCCTTTGAGAGAAATGATTTTGCCTTCTCTCTCTGCGTGGCTCCTAATTTCTAAGCAGTGAATGTCATCCTGAACCAGGGTAAAAACTAATCCTGCCATTGCTGGATGCAAACACAGATAGACTGGCCCAACTCTGAATCCGTTACAGGAAGGGTTTAGGGGGATATGGGCCAAGTGCCTGGAAATGGGACCAGATTAATTTAGGGTATCTGATCAGCATGGACGAGTTGGACTGAAGGGTCTGTTTCTGTCCTGTACAGCTCTATAACTCTATAAAACAGTTTAATTGCCAAAAAGTAGTATTTCAGTAACTGGAGGGATGGTGTGAGTGATTAGGTATGTAAACCTCTGCTGAATAAACTGGATTTTACATCACAGGAACATTGCAGTAAAATGGTAAGTCTCATGTGAACTGTTACATTCATGGTGAAGTTTATCGGTCTGGCAAATCTACATTTCGTGATTTTGCAGAGTTCCAAGAGGATTGTGCCATTACCTATTAACAAGCAGCTTCTAAACAATGCAGTCCTTAGTCCTTTCACAGAAACACATATTCAGAAATAATTTGGGTTTCCTGCTGCTTGAGGCTGTGGGTAAAATGACCAAGAATGTGCCAGAGAGTAGCAAGTGTGAAATTAAGCCATTGAAAGATATATGTGTCAGACCATAAAACAGAAACTTTGGAAGTTTTGGATCAAATTTGAGGGCACTGTTTTAGGTCTCAGATCTGCCATTTATATACCTCTCCCTCAGGCCGTTCTTACTGTTCAGCATCCACACCCTCCCAAGGCAATCGAATACAGCTTCCATTCATGCCAAAATAGATGACCTTTTTATGTTAGTGACCTTGAAAGAATAATTTACTGTATTGAAATTTTAAAACAAAAACAGATAATGAGCTTTTATTCCATGGAATTCTATAAATGCTGCACATCAAATAAATCTTTGGCTTCCCTCTTGTTTTATCTCCACTGCCCACACAAAGGTCTCTTTTTACCAGAACATCAGAACTTTAGCTGTAGCAATTATTGTTCAGTTCTGTCCTCAGTGATTCCAAGTACCTCACAGAGTCATAGAGATGTACAGCACGGAAACAGCCCTTTTGGTCCAACCCATCCATGCTGACCAGATATCCTAACCTAATCCATTTGCCAACACTTGGCCCATATCCCTCCAAATACTTCCTATTCATATACCCATCCAAATGCCTTTTAAATGTTGCAATTGTACTAGCCTCCACCACTTCTTCTGGCAGCTCATTCCATACACGTACCACCCTCTGTGTGAAAAAATTACTCCTTAGGTCTCTTTTATATCTTTCCCCTCTCACCCTGAACCTATACCTCTAGTTTTGGATTCCCCTACCCTGGGGAAAAAAGATCTTGTCTGTTTACCCTATCCATGCCCCTCATGATTTTATAAACCTCTATAACGTCACCCCTCTGACAGTTTTTGAGACCATTCCAATAAATCCAATTCTGTACTAGATTCAGAGTTGGGACAGTCTATCTGTGCTTGCATTCAGCAGTGGCAGGGTTAGCTTTTAATCTGGTTCAGGATGACATCAGTGGAAGGTAAGCATCCACTGCTTAGAAATTAGGGGCCACTCACTTAAAACAGAGATAAGGCAAATGTATTTCTCTCTGAGAGTGTCTTTGGAATTATTTTCCTGACAAGGTGGTGGCACCTGAGTCTTTGAATCTTGTTAAGGCAGGCGTGAATAGATTGTTGTTAAGAAAGAGGATGAAGATTTATCAAGGGTAGGTGGGAACACTGATTCAAGTCTACCATTAGATCAACAATGACCTTATTTATATTTTATTTAACAAATTACAAACAAACAGTTTACAAAAAACATTAACAGCTGTACACAAGAGACAGCAATTTTACAAGGGAGAGGAGCAGCAAAGCTAGCCCCAAACCCTACCGTTCAACCATTTTACAGGGAGAGGAGGACAAACCTCAAATCCCAGTTCCACATATGACAAGACAGTGACAATGACATTTGTACATTAGACAATACCGTTACATACAAAAGTGCAGACAATACAGACCCAGCAAGCCCCCGCCCCTCCCACCTTCCGACCACTCTAAGGCAGCCCGCAAACAATGACCTTATTAACTGGGGGAGCAGACTTGATGGGCTGAATGGCCTACTTCTGTTCCTAATTGTATATATTGAATGGCCTCAGTGAAGACAGGTAAAGGAGCATCATCTCTGGAATTTGAATTAGGAAGTGAAAATGACAGTTTTGGTCTACGGAAATAAACAATCTTGGAAATACCTGGCTGATTATATTATGATGTGGGAATGATGATTAAATATTTTATAAGATATTTTTGATGAGAATAAATTTCTCATAGAGAATCTGTACATTTTGCAAACTTTGCCTTGAATTTTTTTAATTGGTTACTTCTCCCCATTAATGTGTTTCTCTGTGTAGCGTTTCCCTCCGTTCAGCTGGAATTAGAGAATCTTTAATAATCCATGTGGTCAGGGTTCAAATTATATAACCCTGGAGCGTGTGAGACTTGAACCCGGGTCTCCTGACTTAGAGGTATTGATGCTACCACTGCACCACAAATAACCAGAAATTAAATGCATTACTTTGGCACACCCAGAGATGCCTTGAGGCATCACTTTTTGAACCATGCCATAACAATTTTTTTTTAACCTTTATTCTGCATCACTAAGTCGACTGTGTGTCTGAATCACTTACCATGCACAGCCTACCAAGGGTGGTGCACAAAACTGCATTCGGCATTTGACCTGTGGCCTCACTAATGCCCTGTAGATATTTTCTAATGAATCTCTTCAGAGCTGTTATAACACAGCTCTGGATTGTGTAGCACTCGAATCTGGATCTCCTTGCTCAGAGGTATGGATGATACCACAAGAGCCCCCAATATTGGAGGGTTTGTTTAGTTGTGAAATGCAGTACAGCAGAGCTGGGAATCATTGGCTATACAGGAGCAGGTGGAACTTGTTCAGGAGCTGATGTTAATCATATTGCCCTCTAGAGCTGTCCCAGTTGAGACTGACCAGCTCAGCAGAACCATGCCCCTTTCTCCCATGTACAACGTAGCTCGTTACTACACAAACCCATGAGCCTTTGGTGAAACACAACTTTTTTAGTGTGTTCTCAGCTGATAGGAGGGAGACTCACTGCCGGCTGGGCTAGATACCTTCCAGTTTCCTCTGGAAAACTGGTGGAAGGATGCATTACCAGGAGCATAGCAAGCAACTGTGGAACTGCCCTGAACCCTGAGCGCCAGGCAACCAAACCCACCACAACTTGTCAAGTGAGTGGAAGAACCAACATTAACTCATTGCTGTTTTAGAAATCAAGTTACTTTTTACATCAAAACAACTTTATTTTCTACAGAAACCTTATAACTGTATTCCTTTTGCATATCCATGGTCATGGAAATTGTCCTCTGGAATTTGAAAAATGATTAATTACTGAGAAACAGAAAAGCAAGATCTAAATGAAATGTTTTTTAAAAATTATCCTGGATGTCATTTTTGATTTGTGTAAATTACGCAATTCTCGATTAGCTACCAGTGGCAAATCTTCAACTGAAAAAGAAAATTGATAAATATAAGTAGATTCCTTTCACACACAAATATTTTGGGAAAAAAACGGATGAAAATAGCATGGTAATTGATCAATGGGAATGATGTGACAACACCAGAGTTTCCTGCTCTGAGTCAGTGGGCTTTGCTCGATAAGAGTGTACTTGTGTAACTGTTTTGTTTTTGTTTCCAGACTTGTGTAAGTGTTGCTGCACATTTATGAAGTTATCAGTCAGCAAATAAGAGCCATCATAACTGGCTGCATGTAAGCAGCTATTCTCAAGATAAGCTCAAGAGGCAGGAGTTTAATGCCGCAAGGCTGGTCCTGGAAAGATAAGCTGCTGGAGGAGGAGCTGACTGTTTCTGCTTTCAGCTTCAAGCTATACAAAGCATTGCTTCCGGAAATGTATTGAGAGTCTAAAACCACAGTCTTCAATAACAAGAATGGAATAATGCCTACACTATCTCCATTTGTTTCATGTAAAACACTGGCACTATATCACAGGAATAAGAACAGCAAAAGGTGATATTTAGTTGATGTTTTTAAGATAATGAGCAAAAGATGCTGGAGATAATTGTTCATTGAAATTGATTATTCAGTGACTGTGTTTGGTGAGTATTGAGTCCTTTGTCACAGGGAATAACTAAAGCATGGGGGAAACTTTGCTAAAGTTTAGGTTAAGGATTATGCGAGTCTTTGTACTGCTTTAGCAAAGAGTGACCACAGAATAACAGAGAAAATTACTTCCTGCTGTGCTGTCAAAATGCATAGTCCTATATCTGATCACTTTCCTTTCCATTGCAAGCATATAAGAAGGATAGTGAAGAAGGCGTTTGGTACGCTTACCTTTATTGGTCAGAGTATTAAGTATAGGAGTTGGGAGGTCATGTTGCGGCTGTATAGGGCATTGATTAGGCCACTTTTGGAACACGGTGTGCACTCTAGTCTCCCTCCTATAGGAAGGATGTTGTGAAATTTAAAAAGGTTCAGAAAAGATTTACAAGGATGTTGCCAGGGTTGGAGGATTTGAGCTATAGGGAGAGGCTGAACAGGCTGGGGCTGTTTTCCCTGGCACGTCGGAGGCTGAGGGGTGACCTTATAGAGGTTTATAAAATCATGAGAGGTATGGATAGGGTAAATAGACAAAGTCTTTTCCCCAGGGTGAAGGAGTCCAGAACTGGAGGGCATAGTTTTAGGTTGAGAGGGGAAAGATTTAAAAGGGACCAAGGAGCAACTTTTTCTCACAGACAGTGGTGCGTCTATGGAATGAGCTGCCAGACGAAGTGGTGGAAGCTGATATGGTTACTGCATTTAAAAGGCATCTGGATAGGAAAGGTTTGGAGGGATATGGGCCAAATGCTGGCAAATGGGACGAGATTAACTTAGGATATCTGGTCGGCATGGACGAGTTGGACCGAAGGATCTGTTTCTGTGCTGTACATCTCTTTGATTCTATGACTAAGAAGGGATCTTCTGATGTAGTTGTAGTGTTCCAGGTTCAAGTCTCATCTGTTCCTGAGGTATGAAATAACATCATTGAACAGGTTGATTAGAACATATCGACAATACAATGGATTAATAACCGAATCAAGATATTGATGCATTTGGCTGTTCTTCACTGATTTTCAACCCTGCATCAATAAAAATCACTGATATTTTAATTCGTAAGTTATTGCAGAGCTTTGATTGGAGTAATTTTTCTTCATGCAAATAATTTGTAATGTTATTGTATCAGACATTAGCTTTGTCTGAATGTGTCTATGGAGTGATGCTATCTTTATGCTCAGGTCAAACAGACTATTTAATAATCTCATGCACAGCGACATGCCTATAGTTTTAATAATACGATTGAGCATTTTAAAATGAATATTTATTGACAAAAGTTATCAATATTTTATCATAATGGCCATTAACATTTAACTGAAGTGGTTGGGATAGGTGATAGCCTAGTGGTCTTGTTGCTGGATTTATTAATCCAGAGACTCAGGTAATGTTCTGAGGATCTGGGTTCAAATCCCACCATGGCAGATAAAAATCTGGAATTAAAAATCTAATGATGACCACGTATCGATTGTCAGGAAAATCCCAGGGACCGAAACTGCCATCCTTACCTGTTTGGACCTACATGTAACTCCAGACATGCAGCAATTTGGTTGACTCTTAACTACCCTATGGGTAATAAATGCAGGTCCAACCAGTGATTCCCTTATACTGTGAATTTTTTTCTAAAAATTGTTCATTATCTCCTCTTTAATTATGTTTTTTTTGTGGAGTTTAGATCACCTTGCATATGGAGGCAATTCAGGGAAGATTTACTGAACTGATTCCTGGGATGAAGAGGTTGTCATATGAGGAATACTTGAGAAAATTAGGCCCATAGCCAGTAAAGTCTAAAAGAATAAAAAGTAGTCTTCTTGAAAGGTATAAGATTCTGAGCGGACTTGACCAGAAAGATGCTGAGAGAAGGCTCCTCTCATTGGGGAATCTAGTGCTAGAGGACACAGTTTAAAAAGAGGTCTCCCATTTCAGACTGGGAAAAAGAATACCTTTTTTTCTCTGAGGGTAAGGGCAGTGGGGGAATGGTGTTGTTAGCATTTCAGTGACCAATGGAGTCTGGGTTATTGAATATTCAAGGATGAGTTAGAAAGATCATCAATAGTTTTTACTTTAGATTGATAAGGGATTAAGGGTGAGGGGTAGTAACCAACAAATTGGAATATTAGATCATCTACAATTTTACTGAATAATGAAAAAGGCTTGAATAGGACAAATGGTCCTCTCCCATTTCTTATGTTTTATTTTCACCACATTTTCAGAGTAATTTCCATGCAGTCCTGTTCTATATTTTATCCCAAATACTCCAGTTTTAGAAACCTGCAAAAATACAACAAACATACAAAGTAATAATAGTAAAATATTCTTGAAGTCCCTGCTCCCAGCCTGCCGCAGCCAGGGGTCCTCGTTCCATCCCTACCGCAGTCAGGAATCCCCGCTCTGGCCCTACCGCAGCTAGACGTCCCTGCTCTGGGCCTACCGCAGCCAGGGGTCCCCGCTCCATCCCTACCACAGCCAGGAGTCCCTGCACCGTACCTACCACAGCCAGGAGTCCCTGCTACATCCCTACCACAGCCAGGTGTCTCCGCTCCATCCCTACTACATCCAGGAGTCCCTGTTCCATCCCTATCGTGGTCAGGAGTCCCCGCTCTGGGCCTACTGCAGCCAGGGGTCCCCGATCTGGGCCTACTGCAGCCAGGGGTCCCCGCTCTGCACCTAGTGCAGTCAGGAGTCCCTGCTCTGCACCTAGTGCAGTCAGGAGTCCCTGCTCTGGGCCTACCATATCCAGGGGTCCCTGCTCTGAGCCTACCGCAGACAGGGGTCTCCGCTCTAGGCCAACTGCAGCCAGGGGTTCCCGCTCTGAGCCTATTGCAGCCAGAAGTCCCCGCTCTGGGCCTACTGCAGCCAGGAGTCCCTGCTCTGGGCCTACCATAGCCAGGGGTCCCTGCACTGCCCTCGCTGCAGCATACACCCTCCTGCCATTCAAGGAGTCCATGCATCGGGAGTCACCGCCGATAATGCTCTGGCCTCCCTGCTATATCAATAAGGTGGAGTATTAAAACAAAAAAAAGACATAAAGGAAAGAGAGGAAAAGAATACAGCCAGCCTGGAGTGAATGGGCTCGGCCTGAACATTACCCATGATGTCATTGCTGCCATCTTTAATTTGGACCAACCTCTCCCTTCCCTGGGCCATGGTGACCCTCAGGTTACACCAGTACCAGTTGTCTCTCTCTAATAAGAAAGAAGCCCAAGTTCCAGTAGAACAGTGATAACTTTACTTTTTATTTTAAAGATCAACAGTGAATCAGTGAACAGTTCATTAACTTTCAGCATTTGAATTTTTGTCACAGTACATTTTTGTGTAGTCAATAGATTGATTGCAATACAACTTGAACTGAACATATATCTGTTAGTGGTGTGTTCTGTGTGTACAATATCCTTATTACATTTCATTTTATCACGGTCAGTGACTGCCTAAAACACAAACAGCTTTGAAAGTGATCTTTTAATGTTACCAGTTATTTAATGTTTCACTGTGATTATTTGTAAGAAAATTCAGGGGAATCACAAGGTCTGTCTTCGTTATCACAGCGATGCCTTTATTGCACATCTGTTCAGCTTTAATGAAGTGCTTCATCCTGTCTGGTCGTAAATAGCTTCCGATTCCTGAGGAACAAACCAGGAGGTTTGTGAAGATCAATAGAGAGGCACAATCCCACAGAGCTGCCCAGTACATTCAGGGGATGTAGGATTGTGTTAAAGAAGAGATTATTGGGAATGTGTGGAAGTTTAACATAATATCATTTAAACTGGATTTCCAGGAAAACCCATGTCACCGAAATGCCAAGTATCACAGTTTTGAGTAACTGTCAATCCTTGTGATATTAATGTTATCAACGTTAAGTTGTACTGCAGAAGTTTAAGAAGTATAGTTTATTTATTGCATTGTTAGTTCAAGAATTTCAATTTCAACTTTTGATGAAACTGAAATAATTGCCACTCAGTAATTTACCAATTTGGTCAATCTTGTTTGATGTCACTGTAGGCATGGAAATGGACAAGGGACTTTTTAAAACAAGACAAACAGCAAACAAGTGTGGAGCAACAGCAGTCTTAGAGCACAGTTTAAAATCAAAGTGTACAAAAGCATAGGCCTCACCAGGCTTCTGTATGGTGGCATCATTTACCAACGTGCCCCTCCCCCTCCCCACCCCAGAACACTTTCACCACCATTGTGTCCTCAACACCAGTACTTGGCAGGATGGAGACATGACCACTGAGGTCCTGGGAACAGAGGGCAATACCAACATCAAGGCCAGGCTCCTGCACAGACAACTGCGATGCCCGAACAAACAGCCATCATCTGTCCAAGATCGTGTCGTACAGAGAGTTAATGACTGGTGGAACAAAGGGGAATGATGCAAATATTTCAGGGCCTGCTGAAGACATTGCTCTCTGCACACCACATGGACTGTCACCACATGGACTGTCACCACATGGACTGTCACCACATGGACTATCACCACATGGACTGTCACCACATGGACTGTCACCACATGGACTGTCACCGCATGGCCTGTCACCGCATGGACTATCACCACATGGACTGTCACCACATGGACTGTCACCGCATGGACTGTCACCGCATGGACTATCACCACATGGACTATCACCACATGGACTGTCACCACATGGACTGTCACCACATGGACTATCACCACATGGACTATCACCAGTAGGAAACACAGCTCAGTCATCCAAATGCTTTGAGATGCTCCATTGGGACAGCTCCATTCACCTTCGATACTGGACAGAGTGCCAGTACCATTGAGAAAAGGGGGAGATGGAGCAATCCAACAGTCCCAGACATTGTTTACACCTTCATCTTTACCCTCACCTGCTGTTGGAGAGTCTGACTGATATGGATAGGCCTGGCTAGACTGAAGTCAGTCTGCAAACAACTTCCCTAAAGTCTTAACTGTGAAGAAATGTCGAGAGACTTCAACAACTTATCACAATGAGTCTGTAAAATAGAAATATGCAGCTCCTTCTCTGGCCTCTTGTTCATTAACTGAAAATGTGGTGCTGGAAAAGCGCAGCAGGTCAGGCAGCATCCAGGGAACAGGAGAATCGACGTTTCGGGCATAAGCCCTTCTTTATGCCCGAAATGTCGATTCTCCTGTTCCCTGGATGCTGCCTGACCTGCTGTGCTGTTCCAGCAACACATTTTCAGCTCTGATCTCCAGCATCTGGAGACCTCACTTTCTCCTCTTGTTCATTAACCCCCCTCACCCCCACAACTACCCCACCACTGGTGGCTCTACTTTCAGCTGTCGAGGCCTGAGCTCGGGAATCTCTTTCAGTTCCCACCTTTAAGATGCTGATTGAATATTATCTCCTTTGTCCAGGTGTTTGGGCACTTATCCTAATGGCTGCATTGTGAACAATGTTTGTCTGATGAATACTCACCTGAAGTACTTTGGGAGTTTTACTGTGATCAAGGTGCTATGGATATGAAAACAATTGGACTCAAGATAGAGGGGATAGAAGTGGGGAGTCATTTTCAACAAAATCATTGAGTGTGTGTGTGTGCGCGAGTGTGTGCATGTGGCCCTGGCTCAGTTTGTGTTGGAGTAAAATGGTTGTACTAGGGTGCTTTTAGAGCTGGGTAGTTTCCCATGGGTGCTGCATTCCCAGTGGTGTCACCTTTATTTAGTTGAGATGTTAAACCAAGGTCACAGCTGAATTATCCTGATGATGGTGATGATGATCATGTTGGCAGCAGCAATGAGAAAAAGCAAGGAATTCTCCTGGTCACCTCATCAATGTTCCCTTTAACTAACCTTAACCCGAAAGACACAGACCAATTTTACATCCAGCTAATGGGCTACAGCTCACAACTCAATACAGAGGAACCTCTCTTCCCTGAAGGACACAAGCTGGGAGTATTTCATTCGGTTAATCAAAATCTGGATAATATAGTTTAGGCTAAGCATCAGGACCTTGTGAGCTTGTTTGGATAACCTGAAATTTGGAAAATTGAATGCCAGATAATTGAGGTGCCTCTGTATTAGAATGTGCGTTATTGTTACATGTGCTCACATGAGTGCAGTGCAAAGTTTGTAACTCCCCACTTACTGAGCCATTTTCAGTAGAATGGTCTGCCGGTACACGATCTGAGGGACAAATTACAAATATAAAGCAACAAAACATTCATCGTTACAGTCCTTCAATCCTGCACAGTCCCATTCCCCTCTCTGCACCGACCTCTCCACCGGTCCGCACTGACCCCTCCCCCGGTCCGCATCGATCTCTCCCGATGTCCGCACTGATCCCTTCCTCAGTCCACACTGACCTCTCCCCTGGTCCGCATTGACCTCTCCCCCGGTCCGCACTGACCTCTCCCCCTGTCCTCACTGACCTTAGCTTGGCACTGCCTTTCTCGCCAATGCCATAGATGTTGGGGAACCTCAGTCTCTGTCATGTTTGCTCGCTCTCCTCCTGGTGTTTGATATTTGGGGAAGAGATCGAGAAAGCAAAAGGTGGTGGGATTGCTGTGTTAATGAAGGATGACAATGGTACCATAGTGAGAAGGCAGATCAGGCCTGGTTGGAAATCTCATTTGTAAAATTGCACCTCAGACAGTGCAGCATGCCCTTGTACTGCTCTGAAATGTCAGTTCTTGTGCTTATTTCTTTGAAGTGTGATTGAATTCATGTCCCTTCTGCTGGAAAATGAGCTTCAGTTGAGTCACAGCTGATAATACAGGCTCGATAAAACCTTCAGGCTGGGCTTTTGGAGACGAGTTGATGTATTTTTGTATTTTCCTTTGTATTTTTAATAACTATGCCTGCCTTACTCTCCTGCTCAGAAGGTTGAGATATGGTTCCATCCTCACCAAGTGGAAATTGTCCATGTCTAAATCCACACGGCTGATTGAATGTACTACTGCCCCTGGTGGATTAGTGAGGAATACTCCAGTAAGAGAGAGAGCATGCAGCTATCTGGTGCAGGGCAGATACATTACTTTTGGCCGAAATGTCAATTTTACTGCTCCTCGGATGCTGTCTGACCTGCTGTGCTTTTCCAGCACCACTCTAATCTAGACTCTGGTTTCCAGCATCTGCAGTCCTTATTTTTACCTAGATGCATCACATTTGATCTGGTTCTCTTCCTGAGCTCAAAGGAGATTCTCCATTGCTAAAGTCACCACAATGAGGTTTTCTTTATCTTCTGTTCTCCTCAACAATTCTTTATTTCTACAAAGATCAACTCTATTCAGCAAGAACATAGCTGTGGCATCCCTTCTAGATTCATAGGATTATACCATACAGAAAAGGCCCTTTGACTGATTGAGTCTGTCCCGCCATGATTACTGAGATAATTCCCACTGTCCCACTCTGGGCATATGTCATTGAATGTTACGACCCTTCAAGTACTCATCCAAATACTTTTTAAAGGTTGTAAAGTTTCTTATCTCAACCTCCTCAATGAGATGTGCCTTTAAGAGGGAGTTGTTCTGTTTTGTTTCTCTTGAAGAGGGATGTTGTAAACATGGTGCTGAGGTGTCTGCTCCATGGAAAGCAGAGGAAATAAACTCGATTTTAAAAAGCAAAATTAGTTAAAAGAAGCATGAGTGGTTTGAGTTGTGCTCACACAGATGTAGGGATTTTGTTTTGCTTTCAGAGGTTGCGGTTGGGCTATTAGAGTTGAAGCTGCACGATACAGCTCTCTCTCTCATCGTGAATGTCGTGAGGTCAGCCGGGTGGACCTCCTAGAATAGGAGTTCCCTGACTGGGGCTATTAGTCTGCTTCAATCATGATCCCTGGCTGACAGATAGAAACAGGGGTGTCAGATATCCGGTTCACTCTGAGAGCGGGCTCTGAGAGAGCTGGGTCAGTGTCAAGGACTCTTCCTGTGTAAATAAAGGGTGTGTAGTTGACAGGATAACGGCCTCTATGGAGTTATTGCATTTCTGCTGCTGCAAAACATTGAGTTCTCTCTCTGTCTGTATCTCTCTTTCTCTCTGTCTCTCTCTGTCTCTCTCTCTCTGTCTGTCTCTTTCTTTCTCTCTCTCTCTCTGTCTCTCTGTCTCTCTCTCTCTCTCTCTCTCTGTTTCTCTCTCTGTCTCTTTCTGTCTCTGTGCTGCTGCTCAATTCATTCTGTCAGCGTTCCTTCACTCGGAGTGGAGGAGATACTCAAGTGAGAAAAATCGGTTTTGGTAAATTTGCCTTTGCCAATTTTGAAATGATATGCTGAACATTTCAGCTGCATGACACTATAATTGTTTGCTATAAATTCTGTGTCTTATGGTCCTGCTCCACAACCACCTGATGAAGGAGCGTCACTCCGAAAGCTAGTGCTTCCAAATAAACCTGTTGGACTATAACCTGGTGTTGTGTGATTTTTAACTTTGACCAATATTGATGTCATCTGTAAACTTACTAACCATGCCTTCTATATTCTCATTCAAATCATTTCTATAAATGACAAACTAGTCTTTACTTAACTTTACAATTCTTGTGCTTTGTACCATTGGCAGTGCCCATTATAATGCTCTCTTTGCAAACTAAAATTATGCTCATTTTTCAGAAGCCTGCCCAGTTTTAACCCTCGCAAATGTACTGCAGCTGGTTCAATATCTCATCTTGCTCCCATGCTGACCTTTCCATTGTGGGCCTACATTATATCCCGACAAATCTCAACAAAAGCTGGAGGGACCTCATTTTCCACGTAGGCACCTCACAGCCTTTAGGATGCAGTATTGAGTCCGGCAATATCAAAGCAAGTCCCCTGTCCTCCATTTGCCTAACATCCCCCAGCACCTCTGCCCCTCCCCCCGTCCCTACCACCCTCCTAGCCTTATTAACTTTGCTGTTAGCGGAGTGGATCCATTTTTGCCTTGCCATATCTGTCATTTACAGCCATCCTTTACACCCTCCTTGGGTCTTTTGCACTCTCACCATCTATTCCATTTGGTCTCTCCTTTCCCTCTGTCAACAGCAACAAAACCATCAATTTCCAGCCTCTTCCACTTCTGTGGAAGTCATATGAGACTGGAAATGATAACACTTCCTCTCTGTATAGATGTTGTCAGATCTGCTGAGCTTCTTCAGCGATTTCTGTTTTCTTTACCTCAGCTGGGACCAATTAATGCAGCAAAAACCAAAGATTCAATTTTGAATTTTCTAGTCACGTACTTAAGCACGAGACTTCATGCAGATAATTATTGTGCTATCAGGATGCATGATTGAATATGTTCTTTTTTTAAGTTAATTATTTTGTTTCTATTTGTTTTAACATATACCCTAAAAAGAAGTGTTTAAAACAGACTTGATATTATTGATCTTAGGGCTTGATTTCCATTTTTTCATGTCTGGGGTTGTGGTTGTGTTTTTTTTAACCTTTGTAAATTTTGTTTCCCTTGTTACAGAACTTCAATTGGCACAAGAAACTTTATTGTTGATGATGCAGCCAGCGACAGATGCAATGCAGAAATCTCCAAGAAATCAAACCCCGAAACCACTTCAAACATGTCGGTTGCTATGGAGCTTCATTTTACTATTAATTATTCCACTTGTGGAAACGTGGAAACAGAATCTTCCGAGACTCAAGCTTTTTCACAAAGGTAACAAGTGGAAAGAGACTATTGACATGTCAGTCCTCGAGAGAAAAGAACCTTTGAGCCGATATTGTCTGAATGTTTCAGTTTGTTTTGGATACTGAATGCAAGAGCTCCCTGCTGGTATTCACTCAGTATTAAAAGTGATCTGTTTATTGGCCAACTTTAGCACAGGATGTTTCTGAAAGTTTAGATGGCCTGAGGGTTATTTATAGTTGTATTTTCAAAGGGATGTCAATGGAAAGGTCCTCACTGATGTGTTTGTCAGAGAGCCATTCAGTGCATTGCTGGATTGTGTTTAATTGCCATTGCGTCATGTAAAGAAACAATGAACTTTAGTTCTCTCTTTAATTCAGCATTTATATGACAGCAAAATGCCAAGCAGCAGCCACACCACCTTGGCACCAGTGCTAATATGACTCAGGTGGCAGACAACCAACTGGAATCTTTGAGTCTTATTGCTGCTGGCGAGCACCGTTATTTTCTGTGTCTGAGTTAAATTGTGGCTAAATTAGTATCCTGCAAATGGAAAGCACATTGAAAGAACACCTCGACAGTGCAAGTCATTCCTCAACTCATTACCTTTATTTCACTCTCCCACTGAAATTGCAACAACAGCTTACAATTATACGATGACTTTAATAGATATGTATGTGCCATGTGATTTACTGGAGGGTAAATTAAAGAGAATTTGACATAGACTGGATGACCAAAGGTTTGATGAAAGGAATTAGGTTTGGCGGTGGCAGCCTCCCATCCTGAGAGAATGGTTTGTGTTGTGTTGGTCAAGTCTGTGTTCCCTGTTGCCCGTTGTGGCTCAGGAACTTTGCTATGTCCTAGTAATCCCTGCCGGGTCTGGCTGTACAGGTGGTGGGTTGAGAACTTGGACAGTTTACTGACTTTTCCCTGGGGCTCTTCTCAGTTGGCTGTTCCATTTTGGTTTTTGATCACCTCTTCCATCTATAGAGGTGAAGCAAACAAAAACAGAAACTGCTGGAGAAACTCAGCAGGTCTGGCAGCATCCATGGACAGAGAAACCAAGTTAATATTTCGAGTTCAGTGACCATTCTTCAAAGTTCTGCTGAGCTTCTCCAGCATATTTTGTTTTTGTTTGTTTCAGATTTCCAGCATCCACAGTTTTTTTGTTGTATTTTCCCAATTAAAGAGGTCATGGGGCATAATAATTGTCCCCCAATTCTCGGTGTCACCATCATGACATCACAGATGATCATTGAAGGGGAGGTCTGGATCAGTTCACTACACTGAAGATCTTTGGGTTAATGGTAATGGTGTATCCAATTGTGACAATACTGCTCCTTTAACAAAGTTACTATGTCCTTAGTTTTTTGTTGAAGAGGGTCCTGAAGACAGAGGTGCTGAAAAGTTTGAACTCGCTACTTTAATAATGACTAACAGATGCTGCCTCAGTCGACAATCAGAAAAGGCTTTCAGTTTTTTTTTAAACACGTGAACAATGAAAGGGGGGTGTCCAGTTCAGGGTTTTTTCCAGTTTTGGGTTAGTCTTAGCTGGTAGCCCAAAGAAACAGTTCCATGCTGATCCTCTCTTTTTCTCCTGTAAGAACCTGTGTTTGAATTTATCTTTTTGCCAAGGGGTGTGTCTATGGGATTTGCAGGAAATCTGAAACGCTCTTTGTAGAGTTGCGTTTTTGTGTCAGTTGGTTTTTCAAATAGTTGTGTTATTCTAAATTCAAATTTTTATCATTTGTGTGTAAATAAATTCTGTTTTGTTTAAAACTGAATGGTTTGACCAGCTGCATTGCTCCTGGAATATCCACTATACACCTGCTTAAAACAACTCGAAAAGTTATGGTCTGGTCTACCTTCTTAAAATGCTTTGAGGGGGTCTGGCCTGGTCCTTAACAAATTAATCTCGGTGTAGGGACAACTGTTATGAAAGTGTTTCATATTTAATCATTTTGGTGGATTGAGTGTGAAGGAGAGTGGCAATGTTTGGATTGTTTTCTCTTTGAAATCAATGAAAAGACATTGGTCCTTGCTCTTCTGAAAGCAAGGCATTTCTTGGAAAGCATTGTGGTTGCAGTTCATTGCTGATTTTGTTTGAGTGAACTCACTTCAGCCAGTTTAATGGCTGTTCTGTTTGAACAGTGTTTGCAGGAATGGAGTTTGTGTTTGGATCTGCAGTTGGTGGAGTGGAGGTGGGGGGAAGCCTTCTACAGAACAAGCTGCTCAGCTGGTGTCTCCTTACCGGAAACCCTGCTGGTGTGAGACCAGGGTCCAACTCAGATTTTCTCCTGAATGTGTGCATGTGTGTAGATAGGTAAATTTTAAATTTTTTTTACAAGTTCTATGTGTGTTAGGCAATTCTGCATCTTCATTAAACTGGTTTTGTTTGATAAGTCAATAATTGCTTCTGTTAAAGAAATCTTTTGATGAACTCTAAACTATTCAGGAAAGCATACGATTGGCTTTAATGGTATTTGGATATAATATCTCTGTAGTCGAATGACAGGACTGACAGAACACTCCTCTCATCTTAGTTATGAGCAGTTTAAAGAAAGAGAGAGAGAGAAAAAGAAATATGTTTATACAGGATATTCCAAATTTTTGCTACCTACTGCCAATGAGGAGCAAAAATCTGGGATTAGGAACCAAGAGGCAAGAACTGAGGGAATGAAGAGATCTTGGAGAACTGCTATTTTCCAAAAACAGGACAAACTACAGAACTGAAGGAACAGCCAAATGTAGAGGAAGTAGAATTGTTTGTCCATAAGCAGTTCCTCAGTGTACATTTAACTTGAATATTTACAATTGCATCACACCAAGAAATGCTTATTAATAATTATGGGTCTAAGTTTCTAAACTTCCTTCACCATGTTCCAGTTAATCGACTGCTGTAACTTACACTGATGCAGCAGCTCCAACAACACTCAAGGAGCTCAACACCAGCCAGGATATCCGCTTGATTGGCATCATATCCACAAGCATCCACTCCTTCCCCACTGATGCTTAGTAGCAGCAGTGTGTACCATCCTCAAGATACAGTGCAGAAATTCAGCAAAGATCCTCAGACAGCACCCATGACCACTTCCATCTTGAAGGACAAGGGCAACAGATACATGGGAACACCAACCTCTGCAAGTTCCCCTCCAAGTCACTCACTATTAGTAATATATACCAGTCCCTACAGCAATGGAAAGTAGCAATTCAAGAAGGTGCGGCACAGTGGCCTTAGTGGTTAGCATTACTGCTTCATCGTGCCAGGGACCCAGGTTCAATTCCAGCCTTGGGCGACTATCTATTTGGAGTTTGCACATTCTCTTCATGTCTGCATGGGTTTCCTCTGGGTGCTCCAGTTTCCTCCCACAATCCAAAGATGTGCAGGTCAGGTGAATTAGCCATTCTAAATTGCCCATAGTGTTAGGTGCAATAGTCAGAGGGAAATGGATCTGGGTGGGTTACCCTTCAGAGGGTCAGTGTGGACTTGTTGGGCTGAAGGGCCTGTTTCCACACTGTAGGGAATCTAATCTAAAGGCAGCTCACTAACACCTTCTCTTGGACAATTAGAGATGGATAATAAATGCTGGCTGACTAGTGACACTCATGTTTCATGAGTGAATAAATAAAACTCTTCATGATAATGAAACATTGCAAGTTGTTTAACTGGAACATTGTAAAATAAAGTAAGATACTGGCCACAGAAGGATTTTTGAGATCAAATAGGAAAGGTTTAGGTACATTAGTCAGAGGGAAGTGGGTCTGGGTGGGTTACTCTTCGGAGGGTTGGTGCGGACTGGTTGGGCCGAAGGGCCTGTTTCCACACTGTAGGGAATCTAATGTAATCTAATCCAAAAGATTCAAGGGTGTTTTAATCTTCTTTCCCTGAGATTATGAACATGTAGTGTAATTGAATTTACATTTATTATGGGAGACACTGAGATAATTATTCCCAACTGTTAATAATACAATTGGAATCATAAGATATTCAGGCATAACATTTGGAAAATTTATCCAGCAATTCTGTGTTAGTGTTGTCTTTCCAAATGCAACTGATGTCATTATGCTCACTTGGTTACTTTCATCAATAAATTGGATTATCATATGGACTGTAACGGTTCAAAAGGTAGTTCACCACCACCTTCTCAAGGGCAATTAGGGTCAGGCAGTAAAAATGTTTGCCAGCAGCCATGCCCATGCCCCGCAAGTGATTCGCAAAACTAGATATTGTATAATGCTACTTGCGTAAATGGGTTAAAAGTTACAAAATGTTAAATATTTTGTAAAGAAAAGTAATCTGTTCTTAAAATGGAAATAAAGAATCTTACAAAATGGATTGTAGGATCCTTATGGATTTAGCTGATGTTGGAAACAGATTTTACTTGGTAAGAATCACAATAATCACAGTCCTTTAAAATTCCATGAACGTTTCCAAGAGTAAACAGAAGCACATAGACAGTGGCTTTCCTGGAGGTGGGGGGAACCTTTTTTGTATTTCAGTGAAACTATGACGTAATGAGAGCTGAGACAGTTCAAAGTTACTGAGCTCAATGAGAAAAAGTAATGGATTGTTCTGAGCTCCAGACCTGGGCTAACTCAGCAGCTAATGTGAAGCAGAATTTGGCAGCACCCATTTTTAAAGTATTGAACTATAGAAAAGTTATTTGTGAAAGGTCTCAATAGAATCATCTTAAACAGTAATGAGAGAGAGGGAGGTATCCTCGACTGCTGTAATGAGCCAGGGTACAAATAGTCACAACTTGCAGTGCTGTAAAAGGAAACTAAAATAGCCTGCACTCAGCCATAGAAGCTGTTCTGCCCAGATAACCTGTAGGAGCAACATTTAACTATTCGACAGAAGAAGCCATCACAGGTATTGTTGAAGCTAAAAATCACACAACACCAGGTTATAGTCCAACAGGTTTAATTGGAAGCACCAGCTTTCGGAGCGACGCTCCTTCATCAGGTGATTGTGGAGTGCTCGATCGTAACACAGAATTTATAGCAAAACTTTGCAGTGTGATGTAACTGAAATTATACATTGAAAAATTGATCGTCTGTTAAGCCTTTCATCTGTTAGAATACAGTGATAGTTTCACTTCTTTCATGTGTAAATCGCAAAACCTTTTTTTTAAAAGTTGCATTCTCGGGTTAGCTGTTAACAATGGTGATAGCTAGACAACACCTTCAACATATTGTCTAGCTATCACCATTGTTAACAGCTAACCCGAGAATGCAACTTTAAAAAAAAGGGTTTTGTGATTTACACATGAAAGAAGTGAAACTATCACTGTAGTGCATGTGTGGTTGTCTGTGTGTCTATAAGGGTGTGTGTGGGTGTCTGTGTGCGCGTCTGTGTGTATCTGTGTCCGTGTGCATGTGAGAGTGTGTGTGTAGGAATATCTGTGTGTATATGTGTAGTGCAATGGTGATCACCTGTAGTGTGACATGAACCCAAGGTCCCGGTTGAGGCCCTCCCTATGGGTACCAAACTTAGCTATCAGCCTCTGCTCGGCCACATTGTAACAGATGAAAGGCTTAACAGACAATCAATTTTTCAATGTATAATTTCAGTTACATCACACTGCAAATTTTTGCTATAAATTCTGTGTTACGATCGAGCCCTCCACAATCACCTGATGAAGGAGCATCGCTCCGAAAGCTAGTGTGCTTCCAATTAAACCTGTTGGACTATAACCTGGTGTTGTGTGATTTTTAACTTTGTATAGCCCAGTCCAACACCGGCATCTCCGAATCCGATTGTTGAAGCTGACTGTGGTTTAACTCCTTTCTGTGGAAAGAATATCTCCAGGCAAACTAGATCTACAACCAAATTACAATTTCATTCTCATGTCTAACTTTCATCCTTATTTCCTTTAAATCTTTATATTAATTATTTTAGGTCTCATTTTCATTCTCATGCCCAATTTTTAATCCTTACTCGCTTTAAATCTTTATATCTATTATTTTAGCAAATAATTTTATCAGTCTTAAATAACTTTCTGGGATAGTTGTCTAATAAAATAACCTGTTATGTTTTTAAAGTGTAAAGATGCATTGCTGGTTACTTTTAAAATGAACCATTTAAAACTATAATCTTGCTGCATATGAGCTTACAAAAAATCATTAGTATGTCAACTGCTCTGAGGAAACTCCTGGTGACCAGGTAGTCAGAGTGAATGGGAGCTTATTGCAAGTAAAAAAGCTCCAAAGATGCTGCATTCTGTCAACTGTCCTGTGTGCCTCACAAACACAGATAATCATTAAAGATCAATATGAATGAAAATACAAACTCTCAAACTCCGGATGCTGCGACGTTTCCTCTTTATAACCATAAGACAAATGAAGAGGTGCTTGAAACCACAAGAGAAAAAAGAATTTTAAAAAAAAAGTGACATCCAAAAAAATAAAATGTCAGTGATTTGATCAGAGCTGAGAAGCTACAGCAGTCTGTACAAGAGGGCAAGGTGAAGAACGAGAGGCTTGGTCTGGGCCGAACAAAAACAGAAATTTCTGGAAAAGCTCAGCATGTCTGGCAGCATTTGTGGAGAGAAATCAGAGCTAACATTTCGGGTCTGGTAACCCTTCCTCAGAACTGGACTGAATCTGAAATGGTAACTCTAATTTATCCCCATAGAGGCTCAGATTTTCCAGCAACTTCTGTTTTTGTTTCTGATTTACGACATTTGCAGTTCTTCCAGTTTTCATTGGTCTGGGTGGAGTTGGATGGTGGTTAATACATTGCGGATGCAGACCAATCGCATTGAGGATGGCTGAAGACCAATGAGCTAAGCTCCAACATTAATTATTGCAGGGGAATCTGAATCTGAATATTGCTGGGATCAGCCAGGTGGATTTCTTGAGTCACCTTTAGATTTCAGCCGACATGTTATTGCATAAAATACCCATCTGGGCTTTTCCGTCTGTTATTCTAAAGCATGTCATTTTTAGCACATTTATCGGCATAGCTGTTTCAAACCTGATATTTCTGCCCTGATTTAGTTCCAGGCTTTCCTCAATGTATAATTAGGGTAATTGTAATCTAAGCTCAGTGTTAGCGTCTTTTCTCAAGATATAAACATGCAATTAAATGCCAACATGACTAAAAGAGGAAAAGCATGCAATGTGGTCATGTTTTCTTGGCTGCAGAAGAAAACAGTTTGCTGTGCACTCAGATTACACAGCAGTAACTGCTGCTCCCTAAGAATAGATTGGTGCGATTGACTATATACCTTTAACTACCACTAACATTGAGGTAGAGTTCTGCAGCCTTGGCAGCTGTGGTAAACATAAAGTCAAATGATTGGTTCCTATTGTTCCCAGACTTTGTCAAATCCGAGATGATAATTTCCTTTATGATTCACGTCTTCTGTATTTAAAGAGAGAGATTCAGACAATCTCTCTTTAGGATTTGGTGATGGTTTGGTTTAAAAATTGTGACATCTCCGAGTGCCTGCTCCTAATCACAATGTTTGATAACAGTCACTGAGTCAGAAAGACAATATTTCGAATCTTTCATTCTTCCTGAAGTCTGAGTGTTGGCAACCCTCCCAGGATTGAAGCAGTTGGGAATTATTTCTCTCTCATAGAAAGAGGTATCTTTGACTTGATGATCACTTTCCTTGTCTGGATTTACAAGTGGAAGTATTACTTTGCCCTTAAAATAAAAACAAAAAATCCTGGAAATGCTGGGAAAGTTTTAGACATTTATCTAGAAAAAAAGGGAAGGCAACATATTTAATCACGATCTTTCATCCACCTCTTGTATGCCATGGCTCATCTTAACATTGACAAAAGCAAATTACTGCGGATGCTGGAATCTGAAACCAAAAGAGAAGGATCAGTTAGACTCGAAAAGTCAGCTCTTTTCTCTCCTTACAGATCCTGCCAGACCTGCTGAGATTTTCCAGCATTTTCTCTTTTAGTTTAACATTGACAAACCTTACTATCCAATACTGTAATGGGGAGAGCAGGTTCTTTGTGGAGATTTCAGATTGAAACTGGTTGGGTATTTTTTTCCACCTGTTAATAGATTCCTTGAGTAGATGGCAGGATCATGATAGCCTCTCAAAGAATGAGACTTCACAACAAAACCACAAAGAGTTTGAAATTATAAAGTTTGTGCACCATCCACAAGCTTTATTTTGAATTGTAATTTTGAAATTAGAGAAATTGATATCACTGATATATTGTACAAATGAAAGGAGGAATGGTTTCTGACACAGCATGATACCTTCCACTGGCCATGTACACATTTCTGGATCAATAATGTAATTCATGTCTTTTTGCAAAATAAATCCTTGATTCCCTGAAGCTTACATTTCTATCTCCACTCTGGCTGAGTTGTTATTAAAACTGCAGAAAGATACTTGGCTCAGTGAGTGAAGGGTCAGGCTAGTGGTGATCATTCCTGTTTCTATGGAATTCAGGAAAGCAACAGAGTTTAAATTAAAGGACAAGTAAAAACTGCCTTTGTTTTTACGTACATTTCTACTTCCCTCAATGCGTCCTAGGCTAGCTGCTCCCTGAAACCAGCCTAATAACATGACATGGGGAACCATGCTAAAAGAAATCAGGATTTGCAAAGGTCTCAACTTTAAATGCACTCTGTCTTAATAGAAGGTGCCTGTGACAGCTGGTGAAAATTATTGCCCTGTACTTTTCAGCTTTCATGAAGCTGTCCTCAGGTCCTTGATCGTTCGTCATTCTCATCCATCACAGACTTTCATTTCCATTTATTTTCCAATGCCACCCCGAAAGCAGACAGCATAGCAAATGGAAATGCCGAGCTGTGATGAGCAGAGGAACTTTGAACATCATCCTTTTGTTTGCTCAGTAGCTGCTGGAAACAACAAACATGTGAAGGAAATGTGAGGCTGTCCCTTGCAACTTGAAACCAGGTAGCCTAACTCCTTTATCAGCTCTGCAGCCCAATCTGCAAATCTGGGATGTGGTTTGCTTTAATGCATGACAGGTTTATCTCTTACAGAGTTAGATCAAGAGTTTAGATTAAGTTATAGAATAAGGAGGCATGTTGAAAGGTCAGCAATTGCTGGCAGTCCCAGACCAAGGTAAAATTATAGCAATAATCTGTTTCTTCAGAATGAGCTAGGAAAACAGTTTAAGTTTCTTCATTCTGCATCAAACAGTTACAGTGAAATGCAGCATTCAATAGAAAATAATTTTGTCACAGTTCTGCCTTCGTTGCTTAGAAATAATTTGGTGAATTAGCTAAATTTCTTGCATTCTAAATTAAAACTGTTAATTTAATGTAATTTGGGCAGCATCTGAAATGTTTGTCTGAGTTTGGAAGCAGCTGTTAGCCAAGCTTAGGTAGAAATATTGCTGCTTCCTTGTCCAGAAATTCAAGTATAATTTACACAGCTGCTTGAACAAGTGAATATTTGTAGTTGAACTGGAGCTGAATGGTTTTTACATTCAGATTGAGCTCTGGTAATAAGTTGATAGGTCCACAGATTGATGATGTAATCGATGAAGAAAGTTTTTCGCTTGCCAACACCTATATGATTGGTTATCAGGTAAATGAATAGTTTGGGGCAGAGAAGAAGGTACAGAGAGAAGTGAATATTGCTGAATTTGTGGTGCTCTGTGGACAATGTACGCAATTTCCAATGTGGCAGTCACCTAGAAACCATTCACCATTATCAGCAGATTGTCAAAACTTGGACTAATCTCATTCCTGATGAAGGGCTTATGCCTGAAACATCAATTCTCCTGCTGACTCACCTGCTGTGCTTTTCCCGCACCACACTCCCGACTCATATTCAAGTGTCAATCTCTTTGCATCTGCAAATTGCAAGACCTCTGCGCATGACTGGGTTTGTCTAAAATTATTATTAAACAATAGTATAAATAAGTAGTATTAAATACTGGAATGGCCCAGAAAAAGGGATGTGTATGAGGCTAACAGAACAAGCCCCTCGCCGCTAGCTACCACCAGAAATGTCAGAATTGAAGTTGGGAATACTCCCTATTCTCCATATTCCATGTCACTGCCAAACCCCCAACTCCAACTACTATGTCACCCTTCTTGATCAGAACCGAGACCCTTCTTCCCCAAAAAACCTTGCTGTTCTCTCCCGGTTTCTGTGTTGCTTGATACAGAAAGATCCAGTGAAGTTGTCTAACTGCAATATTGCGCAATAATGATGACCTCTGGCATCTTCCTGTGAATAGGTATTGCATTTAGAATGTAAATTAGTGTAATTAATAGTAAATTAGGTGATTTTGATCTGCATTTTACCATAGCTTATCTGTTTCTGCTAGAGTCTGGTTCTAATTAACTCCGTTAGATAATGCGTGTATTATATTGTCTAGCTCCTGGAGGCAGTTTTGTAGCTTGTACAGCACGCTGCTGGAGGGATGAGCTGCTTCTCACCACAACCTCAGGAATCTCATCCTGCTTTGACTTTCAAGTGGCTACAGTTTGAGGATGTTTTCCTTTACAAACTCTGCTCTGTCTGTGGTGAGCTTCTGCAATGAAACTCCATTCTGTATAAACACTGAGGTTCAGGGTTTAATATCGCTATGACAATTTCATCCTGGAGTTTATTTCTTTGCTTCGTGTTAATTAACTCTGGATTGGATTTCTAACAAGTGCCATCACTTTACATTGCTAAAACAATAGATGCTCTACATTCTCATAGATGAAATAAAGACTGCACCTTTTAATTTTTGTTCTTTTTAAAGTTGTAGACTGAAATGAAAACGAACCAGAGTTTTAAGGGATTGCTGCATGTTTTGAAAAGTAAGTAACATGACACTCAATGCAAGCATAATTTACACAGCTGCTTGAACAAGTGAATATTTGTAGTTGAACTGGAGCTGAATGGTTTTTACATTCAGATTGAGCTCTGGTTGGAAAAAAATAAGTTGATAGGTCCACAGATTGATGATGTAATTGATGAAGAAGGCCTTTTGCTTGCCAACACCTATATGATTGGTTATCAGGTAAATGAATAGTTTGGGGCTGAGAAGAAGGTACAGAGAGAAGTGACCAGGTCACCAATAACCGAGGGGCTGTCTCTGTTTTCTGCAGCCAAAGCTTCATTTCAACCTGAAGAAAACCAGTTTATCTTTCCTTCAGCTGCTTTGGTAAGCTGTGATTTTTAATTGATATGTAAGAGATCTTTTATAAGTGATCAAACTACATTGTATCTCTTGGAAACCAGTAGAAGCATTCCGAAATGGAAGGCTGAGATGAAACCATCTGATCAGGAAGAACCAACTCAACTGATCTTTTAGTAAAAAGGACAGAGCTGTGTTTCCAGCTTCCCCTCCCATTCATTTTTTTATTGCTGTTTATGTCTGACTGTCTGTGTGTGAGCGTGAAAGGGGATATTTAGAAAGAGATTACAGTTTTAATTAGTAGTTTTATGTGCAGATGGTTCATAATTGTTTACCTGAAGCTGGAGTCTAATTGACTTTAATATACAGTAATCTTTGTTATGTACAGAAATCTGGTCCATACTTTCTGTCACCATATGGCTAGAAGGTGGGCAAATTAGTGAATTTTGTGAACTTTAAAAAGCTTTAACTTTTTTGACAACTCCACATATAGCAGGGCTTGATTTTCAGTGTGTAACCCTGTCAGTCATAACAGGATCAGAAAAAGTAGGTTTAATGAGGCTACTGCACCAGCCTCAGCTGCTGCTGGTTTACCCCAATTGAACAAAATAATAGTCTATTATTATTTAAAGTTCTCTTTGTTTGAAGTTAGTATTTCCTTTAGCCCATACTAATTGTGGTTTAGCATATGTACAGTTTCTTTTTTAGACCCATCTGTCTGAAATTATTGCCTGAAGTCAGATTCAGTAAGAGCTCTGTAATAAGCTAGAGTATAAAACAAACTCTTTGTACAATCAAATTGCCTGAAATAACTCCTGAAGCACTTATACTTTGCCCAGTTAAGCAAGAATCCTTAATTAAAGGGTCCCATTATGATTATAAAAACCAATACATTGACTTGTACAATAATACATCTCTGTGAATGGTTCCAATGATTAGGGACTTCAGATACATGGGGAGATTGGAAAAGTTTGGACTGCTCTTTGATGAGAAGGTTAAGAGGAGAATTGTTTCAAAATCACAAGGAATTTAGACAGAGAAAAAAGCTTAGAAGTGGGGATGCTCACTGATGATTGCATGATTTTTTGCACCATTCATGATTCCTTGTTTATTGAAACAATCCATGTCCATATGCAGTAAAACATGGACAGTATTGAGGCTTGGACTGTTATTTTAATTCATTTGTTGGATTAGTACCTTACTAGCTGCGTCAGTGTTTATTGCCTGTCCCGAGTTGCCTCTTAGGATGGTAGGAAGGTGCCTTCTTGAACCACTGCCGTGCATGTGCTGTTAAGGAAGAAGCTCAAATACCTTGACCCAGCAACAGTGAAAGATTGGCAGTATACTTCTAATTTAGGATGAAGGGTTGTTCACAGGGGAACCTGAAGCTGGTGGTGTTCTGCTGTTTCTGATGCCCTTGTCCTTCTCAATTGGAGAGATTGTGAGTTTTGGAAAGTGCTGTCGAAGGATCTTTGGTGAATTCCTGCAGTGCGTCTTATTAATGGAACACACCGCTGCTACTGAGCATTGCTGGTGGAAGGAGTGAATGTTTGTGAATGTCGCGCCAATCAAATGGGTGGATTTGTCCTGGATGATGTCAAGAGTCAGGCGGAGAGTTACTTTGCAGGATTCCCAGCCTCTGACCTGCTCTCCTCAGCTCTGTCTCTGGTCAATGATGATTGCCTGGATTTTTATTCTCTGGGTTTTATCAATAGTAATGCTAATAAAATGTTGAAGGCAGATGGTTATAAAATCATATGAAATATGCATGAAGAAGGCCATTCAGCCTTTCGTGTCTGTTCTGCCATTGAATCAATTGATAGCTGATGTGTGTAGTTTTTAATTCCACATTCTGGTCTTATTCTGACAGTCCTTGACCCCCTTGCCTATCCCTCGCTTAAATCATCTTCAGAGACAGACACTTCCAAAATCACGCAAGCCTCAGGAAACATAAACTCTCTTGGTCTTTGTCTTGAAATTTGAAAACATGTACCCCGTAGTTCCAGGCAGAGCAACAAAAGGTAGCCAACCTTCCACAGTCTCCTTGTGGGGTCCTTGCATGGGGTGATTTCTATGAGGTCACCCCCTTGTTCTTCTTAACCCCAGTAAGTATAGGCCTAACTGATGCAATCTCTCTTCAAATATTGGTCCACCATTCCAGGTAAATTTTCACTGCACTCCCTCTATCGCCAGAATATCCTTTCTCAGATAAGGAGACCAAATCTGTGCACAATACTCCAGGTGTAGTCTCAGCAAGACCCTGTACAATTACAGTAAGAGATCCCTGCTCCTGTACTCGAATCCTCTTGCTATGAAGATCAATGTATCACCTGTTGTACCTGTCTGCTTACTTTCAGGTGTTTGCAAGGACACTCAGGCCTCAATGTGCCCCACCTTTTCCAATCTATTGACATTCAGATAATAATCTGTTTTCCTGTTTCGGCTGCCAAGTGGCTAATCTCACGTTTATCAACATTACACTTCATCCCTCATGCTGGGCTCTCTCAATTCAGAATTATTTGATTCTAAATTATTTGATAATTAAATTTATATAAGCACTAAGACAACATGCTTCTGTGTAATTTGCATATTTTTTGACACAAACAATGGCTTTGAATTATCATGCAAAGGAGATATTGCAAACTGGTTTTGTGGAAGAGACACCAGCAACAAGACAGAGTTACAGCAAAGATTCAGGGGTGCGGTCACATTCATCAGGGGAATATCCACTAACTCAGTTGCAGGAATTATGCTGCAACTCCTGGTTTCCTTCAGAGCAATAAAGATCTGGCAGGCCAATGTTATACTGCTGCATCCACACACTCACTAGTCAGGAAAGCACAATTCATTGGCACTGTCAATCAAATTGAGCCAGGCAGGAGGCTGGAGGAACACAGCAAGCCAGGGAGCATCAGGAGGTGGAGAAGTCGACATTTTGGGTGTAACCATTCTTCAGGATGGGGTGGGTGTGGGGGAAGCTGAGGATAAAGAAGGTGCCAGGGGCAGGGTGGAGAAGTGGGGATAGGTGAAGATAGGTAGAGGGTATGACCTGGTTGGTCAATGGGAAGAATGAATCCGGTTGGTGGAAAGGAGGGGGAGGTGTTGGGAAGGGAGTCGGTGGATGGGAAGGGATGTTATTTGAAATTGGAGAACTCAATGTTGAGTCCTCCAGGCTGTAGGCTGCCCAGGCAGAAGGTGAGTTGTGAATGCCAATGACAAGAGTTAGTGAGCTAGTCAATCAAGGAGAAATGTATGCCAGGTAAGTTTGTAGGGGCTGAGCACACACAATATACATTTGTACAGGATCACTTCAGGCACAGAAATTCATGAGGGCTATGTCCCTTCGAGTAATGCAGGAAAGCAAAATTATTTGAACTTAAAAGGGCCCTGGGTGTGTTTGTATGCTGGTCACTGAAAGCAGGTATATATAGGTGCAGCAAGCAGTTACAAAGGCAGTGCCTTTGGACTTCAATCCAAGAGGGTTTGAGTACAGGAACAAGGATGTTTTACTGCAGCTGTACTCGGCCTCAGTGAGACCATGCCTGGAGTACTAGGCCTCAGTGAGACCATGCCTGGAGTACTAGGCCTCAGTGAGACCATGCCGGGAGTACTCTGTGCAGTTTTGGTCTCCTTACCAAAGGAAAACTGTGTTTTGTTATCGGGGGAGTGCAGCAAAGGTTCATCAGACTAATTCCTGGGAATCAGTTCTTCCTGAAGAAGGGCTTATGCCCGAAACGTCGATTCTCCTGTTCTTTTGATGCTGCCTGACCTGCTGTGCTTTTCCAGCAACACATTTTTAAGCTCCGATTCCTGGGACGGCAGGTTTGTCATATGTGGAGAGATTGGCCAACTGGGCCCAAATGGAGTAGAGTTCAGAAGAATGCGAGGGAATTTCATTGTAATATGTAAAATTCTGACAGCACTGGATAGAAGATTCTTACACTCACCGTAGTGGAATTTAGAAGGTTAAGGGGTGATCGGATCAATGTTAACTGGAAAAGATAGGGTGAATAAAGAATAAGGGCCAGTCCATTCAGGAGAGATGTTAGGATGCACTTCCACACACAAAGGGTGGGAGACATTTGGAACTCTCTTCCACAAACATTAGTGGTTGCTGGATCAGTTGTTAATTTTGTGTCTGAGATAAAGAAGTTTTATTAAGTAAAGATATTATGGGATAAGGATCAAAGGCAAGTCTATGGAGTGAGGCTGATCAACCATGAACACGCTGAATGTTTGAACAGGCTTGAGGGCTGAATGGTCTCCTCTGGTTCCTAAGGACTCATCACTGCTGGGATATCCTGGAATGGACCAGCCACTGGCACCAATTTCTAAAGGCCATTGTAAACATGTTAGTCCAGACCTGTCCTGCACAGCTCCTTACATTAGACTTGAAAGTGGCAGAGAGGAGGTAAGCAGGGGTCTGGTGGACAGGCTGATGCCGATGTGAGGCCTCCTGTTCCTGCTGGAGTAGCAGAGCCTGACAGCTTGGCCTGCAGTTACTGTCTGAGTTGGTGAGGTCTCAAGCCGTTTGGAGAAATAGCCATTACAGCGAGAGAAAGGTCAATGACCTTTAGGGTTTGTTCCTGCAGAGAAATGATATGGACATGACAGACCAAGTGATCTGTTCCTGTGCTATGATTATTCTATGAAGCCCATGTTAATATATGCTGTAAAAAGGTTTACAATGTTCTTCAGCATACAGTAGCTGTGTTTTTAAGTTATTTTGTGACCCTTTAATTCTTTGCATTTGTTCTACATTTACAAGATATCGTGTCTGCTGATGATGTGTCTTTAAATTTTAGAAGTGCAGATTGCAAAATGCATACCAGCTGTTTGCTTATGATAAGTGATTTACAAATAAAACTCCTCGAGGCGAGATTATCTCCTGGACATTGCCTACCAGTACTTTGCAAAATGGATCACCAACCATACCACCTCAACCTTGAATGGAGAGTGAAACTGAGCTGGGTTTGCTGAACGAAGCTTTTGAAAAACAATTAATTGCTTTGTTCTTTTTGAATCTGAAACACAAACTGAAATTTGAGTTATGTGAAGCATTTGTTCAAGTGTTCACAGAATGCTAGATTACCCTCTGGTTCTCACTTACTCCTTCACTGAATTAGGACTCCTGTAAAATTCCCCTTCAAGTGTGATAAAGGTTTATTGTAAAGGTGTTTTTTTGTGTGTATTTCTAAAATCATGATATTTCTTAAACTGGAGAGAGAACTTACAAAATACATAAATAAACATTCTGTAAGCCGTGAAGCAAGAAATGCTTTTTCAGTAAATCTTAATAGGACTGAAATACTGTGATAGTCCCAGTGACATTGTGATGAAATGCACTGAACAGCGAAATGATGAATCCAGTTTTGAACTGTTTTCACAACCAACTAAATGTACACCTTTCAAATTTAAATAGGAACCCCCAGTATGGGCACCATACAGGCTGACAACTAATTCCTGAGATTAAAAAGGCATCAAAAATAAATATGATACAGTTCCTTCTGTTCCTTTCTGACAGCAATAGCACTTTAAACTCGGCTAAAATGTATGCTGGTATGAGAATTTTTTTTCTCTCTCACCGTTTGGAATTCCTGAGGGCTACACTAAACCTTTAACAGTGATTATAGAAACAACAGGCAGCAGGGATTGAACATGTAGATATATATTTACTGTCTGCATTGTTTCAAACTTTGCCTATAGCTGTGAGAATACATCGAGGCATTATATAGAGATTCCACCTTTGGCTGTGGCCTGCGATTTCTAGCTTCTCCGTGTGAAACGTTCCACCCATCACTGAAAGCATTAGCCTCCAGGCTGTTGGTAGCACCACCTGCTATTCACTTACCTGTGGGCTGTTATACATGGCCCTGACACAAAATTCCCGAGATTCCTGGAAGCAGAAATCATCAAAGGATTATCGGCACGATTCATTAGACTTGGCACCAGCAGAAAAAAAACTTATTTTCCATCAACTACCATAAAATTCAATACCCTGTGTTGCTTTAATCTTTATGAGTGAGATCTCGTTTAATATTATTTCTGTTTAGCATCGCAAATTTATTGACTGGTTGCCCTGTACGAAGGATACAGAAGGTTATCCTGTCTTGCTTTAGAGAGAGAGTAGGTTCTTCTTTCCCACAGGGTTCTCCACATTCTGTGCAGGTGGGGAGGGTGTTTAACAAATCGGTATGTTGAATTCAGCAACAAAAGACTATTGGAGATTTACAAGGGCCTTATTGCAAATCTATAGTTTAAAACAAACACCAGTAACTGCCCACCGGGAAGGTCCCAGCTCCTTTTGTTTGTAAACCCACCATCAAATAGCCCAATCCACCAATTAAAACAAATTCCAAGCACTGCCCCCTAAAGGCTCTGAAACAATGACAACAAATGAATAGAGGTACGGGAAAGAGAGAGAGGGGTCAAATCAAAATGGTGTTGGTGTTGGAGGGGAAGAGCCCAGCTCTTAGATATGTTCTAATGAACCTGTTCCAAGATGTTATTACACACCTCTGGATGAAATGGGTCTGGAACCTGGACCTCCTCACTCAGAGGTAGGGACACAGCCATTGCACTACAAGAGCCTGAAAGTAAAACATTACATTTTAAAAAAAAAGGATCTGTTCAAATGCAATTCTGGAGCAGGTGGGGTTTGAACCTGGGTCCTTAGGCTAAGTTCATTTGTTGACCATTCCTGGTTGCCTTTGGGAAAGTTCTTATAGTCTGCAGTCCATGTGCTGTAGGTTGACCCACAACGTCCTTCGTTGGGGTGTTCCAGGATTGTGTCCCAGCAACACTGAAGGAACAGCGAAACATTTGCAAGTCAGGATAGTGAGTGGCTTGGAGGGGAACTTGCAAGGGGTGGTGTTCTCATGTGTCTGCTGCCTTCATCCTTCTAGATGGAAGTAATCGTGGGTTTGGAAGGTGCAGTCTAAGGATGTTTGGTGAATGTAAAGAGTTGATTGGTGTGTTGATTAGTGAATCCAAACAAGTGGTGGATATTTCTTTCATCCTAGTCCTGGGTTTTGCATTGTAAAAGCTTCGTGGAGTCTGGAAGAGAATCAGATCAGAAACCCAGCTGCTCTTGCAGTTCCTGGATTAATGTGGCTGGTCCAGTTATGTTTGTGGTCAATGCAACCCCTAGGAAGTTGAGGGGATTCAGCGATGAGAGTAACAATTAACTCTCAAGGAAGATGTTTAGATTCTCTTTTGCTGCTGTTATGGATTGATTGTGAGTTTTAAAATAAACCTCTCTGTCTCTCTGTTCTCATCTAATGGTTCATAAAGCAGGTTATGATTTAAAGTTCAGTATTGGCACATCTATCTTAGTCCCACCTTTGGTAGATTCTGACTTTGTAAGGACCACAAAGGCTTACAAACATGGAAGCAGACACGACTCCTTTTTAATTCCAAGAGTTGCACGGTGGCACAGTGGTTAGCACGGGCGGCACGGTGGCACAGTGGTTAGCACTGCTGCCTCACAGCGCCAGAGACCCGGGTTCAATTCCCGCCTCAGGCGACTGACTGTGTGGAGTTTGCACGTTCTCCCCGTGTCTGCGTGGGTTTGCTCCAATTTCCTCCCACAGTCCAAAGATGTGCAGATTAGGTGAATTGGCCGTGCTAAATTGCCCGTAGTGTTAGGTAAGGGGTAAATGTAGGGGTATGGGTGGGTTGCGCTTCGGCGGGGCGGTGTGGACTTGCTGGGCTGAAGGGCCTGTTTCCACACTGTAAGTAATCTAATCTAATCTAATTAATTAACAATAACATGGCTGCAAAATGTCCAAGGGATAGCAGTTTATTAATGCCCCTGCTTTTAGAATGGCATTCAAGATTACAAACGAGAGTTAGCAATCTGCAATTCCTTTATGAGGATGGCTGATTGGCTCACCAGTTTTAAAAAAGAGTTTCTTCTAAATTCTTCTGAAGATGCCTTACTGAAATTTAACTTTGACTTCACTGTTTTTACGAAAACAAATGATTGATTGCACACACAGAGCTCAAAGATTTGTTGTCTTATTACAGGCTGAAAGCTTTACATTTGGGGCCTGAGTTGGAGGTTTTGATATTGTTGACAGATGTTGCATGATGCAAAATGGACCTTTCAGCTTGCAGTGATTGTAACTGGTCAGCCATGCAATCAGGGAGCCCTGGCTGACCGATATCAGCAGGAGTGTCAAACATCCTGTTTACTCTGAGAGCTGGCTCTGAGGGAGTTGGATCAGTGTCAGAGATTCTCCACATGTATATAAAAGGTGACTTGATGACAGGATATTGGCCTCTGTGGAGGTATTTCACTAACTGTCTATGGCCTATCTCAAGGGAATTGGCATTTCAGAAATACATCATCTTACTGGATAAGTTCAACTGCAATTCAGCAGGGTAGGTATTCTATTCCTGGAAGGCAAATTGTCTCATTATACCAAGTTATAATGGAATAGTTTTGCAGCACATCAGGAGATATACGAGGCATGGATTGTCCGTCTGATATTAACTTTTGAGAAGCTTCTAAAATGTTCCCCTTAGTGCAATCACATGATTATAGCAGCCATCTTTGACCTATTTAGAACAGTCCGTGATGATATCTGTACAAATACTAAGGTTTTGAAAATTATTTTGTGAGATTTGGAGATGGTCGATGTTTCACTCTTGAGTGGTGCAAATATCTGTTGCAACTTAACAACAAAACACTTCAGCTTGTTCAAGTTTTACAACATATGAACATACCCAGTAAGAGCAGATACAGCCCATTTGGCTCCTCAATCCTGCTCTGCCTTTCAATAAAATCATGGCTGATCTCTTTGTGGTTTCAATTCCACATCTCCAGATAGTTGTGAAAACCCTTGATTCCACTGCCTTAAAAATATTCCTAAAAGGGCAATCCCTAATGTTTAATAGTGCTCCTTAGCTCCAGACTCGCTCATAAGTGGAAATGTCCTTTTCATGTGCCTCCTGTAAAGACCTTACTGCATCTTATACACTTCAATCAGGCATGATTGGTTATGAATTGAGCTGAACGCTGCGCAGTCATCACAAACATCTTCACTTCTGACCTTACAATGGAGAAATGAACAATACTGAAGCTGATGTTGGGCCTACAAATGTCCCCTGAGAAAATCCTGCAGTGATGTCCTAGATCTGAGATGATTGGCTTCCAACAACAATAACTATCCTCCTTTGTCCTGGATCTGAGTGCAAGTAGCAGCAAGTTCTCCACTTGATGTCTGTTGACCCCTCTTTTGCTTGGGCTCCTTCATGCCATACTTGGTCAAATGCCACCTTGATGTCAAGGTCAGTCACTCTCATTACAGCCTTTCAAATTCATGTTTGGACCAAGGCTGTCGTGAGGTATGGAACCAAGTGCTCTTGGCAAAATTCCAAATTGGCATCAGTGGACAGTCTGCTGTGGAGTAAGTGGGACAAGAAAGCAATGCCATTTATCATATTGATGATTGAGAATGGCATGATGAGATAGCAATTGGCAGGATTGGATTGGCCTGCTGTTTGTAGCCAAGACCTGACAGAGGAGCTTTCCGCATTGTTAGTTAGATACCAGTGTCGTAGCTCTACCAGAATTAGCTTGGCTCTAAATGACACAAAAATGAACCTAACTTCAAGCATTTCTTCTAAAATGTACTGATTCATCTTTAAATTATATTATAATTATAATTTATCTCTTGCTGTCTCTTCGTTATGACTCTCTCACACACACTCATTGTCATTGCCTTCTTTCCAAGTCTCATTTCTCTCCAGTTTATCTATAATTCAGGTGCCACCCTTTATTTTGCAGCTCCACCTATCATCATTCCTTCAAATTGTCAGATACGCATGCAGTTTATTGTAATCATCCTGTCACTTCAGATTAACTGCATCAAGGAATGTGAAAAGACATTTGATTCCTTTTGAAGAGTCAATTGTAGCTATTAGGAAGAGATTATCACAGTTAATCAATCGTTCCAGTACTCAAGTTTTGTGAAGAAAATATGATGACAAATGAAAAGTATTGGACATAATTGAGAGATATAATGTGAACTATTTCAAAGTTGTCAGTTTGGCTCAGTCATTGAGGTGGCGGGGTTGTTTCTGAATTCACATTTCAGTTTGTACTAAGTGTAATACTGAGCGAGAACTGCATCGTCAGTGGTCCTATTCTACAGTCAAGGCAATAAACTTAAGGTATAGTCTGGATTGTAATGATTGTTTATGGAAATGTTTAAAAAAAAGGATGTTGTTTATACAGTCAAAACAAACATTCTATGCAATTTTAAATCCCTCCATTTTTATGATAAACTGTTGCATTTATTTGACAGAATGCAGCAGGGAATGAGTTTCCTTTTACAGGAAGGTTCATTGCAATGTAAATCATTTCACTTCAGCTGCACAACAGGGAGTTTGATGGTTTTTCTTGAGTTTCACTGACTTTAGGAGTTTCTCTTGCTCTTATCAGTTTTAAACATACAACCAAAGCTTGAAGAACATTGGGTATTGATACCTATGAGAACTGTTTCATTGGCCTTTGTTGGGATCGGATGTGAGTCTACATTCCAACCCCTATTTGCTCTCTAAACAGGAATTCATTCTCTGTAGCACTTTGAGACATTTCACTGAGTTACACAGTGCTCTGTAAAAGTGTCATTTCATTCTTTCATATCGGGAGGGACCAGGATATGGCAGAATTTAACACAAGGACTAAATATTTTAAATTGAAATATTGCTTATCTGGGAGACAAAAAGAAAATCACATCCAGTTTTCTGATGTTATTCAGGGAAGGAAATCTTGCATCGTTACCTGATTTAGTTTACATGCGACCTCAGACCCCACAGTGATGCCGTTGACTTTAAACTGCCCCCTGAAATGGCCCAGCAAGCCACTCAGTTAAAGAGGAATTAGGGATGGGTAATAAATGCTGGCAGTGGAGAGATTGAGAGAAATAGTAGTGAGTACAGCAGCATCTGTGTAGGAATTGATGTGTTTTGCCATGACATCATCAACGGACAGCATGTGGACAAAAAATTAGATCCTTAGGAGCCACTGGAAGGTCACAGTCTTGGGCTTGAAAGAGAAGCCATTGGTAGGAATTCTGGAGGCAGCTGAATACAGTCCCACCCATGAGATAACGATTTAAAAAAAAACTTTTCATCTGTCATAATTTAATCAGGACTGATATTGCGATGACACTTCCTGACTTGTCCCATTTCCATATTGGCCTTGGAAGTTTTTTATTCATTTCTATCTGAAATAACATGGAACCTTTTTCTAGATTAAAGGTGCTATGGTGATGTAAGTTGTGGTGATAGATAGGAACAGGGGACTTGGGAGCAAGATTACGCCAATCAGCCCTTTGAGCTTGTTCTGCTGTTTGATAAGACCATGGCTCTTCTTGTGCAATCTCAAATCCATTTATGGATAAGACTGATCTGGTGGTGGCATTGAAGCTATTATAGTCCATTGCATTTGCTCTGTCTGTGCAGAATTTCTAAACATCATTTTCTAACTTCCAGTTATCAAGAATTAGTTTGCAAAACTCCACACGTTAAACAGCGCTAATCCTGTATGTACAATGTGGGCAAACATTGTTCTCCCATTACTTTGGAAGTTAAATGCATGAGTTTAAAATTCCTTAGACTAAAAGGGTCAAACACTTCATAAATTTCAAATTATTGACAGAGATCACTTTATCACTGTGCCCCCAGGTTGTCAGCACTGCATGCATCGTGCACTGTTACAGTTAATTAATAACCTGAGGTTCACACTCAATGGTCCATCACACAAAGGAGTTATTTGTGGTTCTTTCAGAATGAAATCACAATGAGTAGTCTTTTTGCTGAACTCCTCCTTCAATATTTGACAACAGTGTTTGCTGTTACTGAAAACCTACCACCTTATTAATTAATGACAATCGAGTATTAACACAAAATAATGCTGAGGTCCCTTTCCATTACAATTTACTCTTTCCTTCTTTCTTCCTTTCTTTGTCCTCCTTTAATTTATTTCTGTTTCTCTGGTTTCATTTCCATTCATTTCCTCCTCTTTATCCTTCTCATTCTTTACATCTCTCACATTTCCATTTATTTGCTCATAAATAGTAGCCGTTTGAGCCCTCACTCTCTAATCATTCTCTCTAGTTCGGATCACTAGACATTAGCTCAGCTCACTGACGTAGAAGAGCACTGTGCATGCTGCTGCCATGATTGAGATACAGTCGGTTCTGCAATAGCACATGTTTCTTCAAAACAACTTGGCTTTGCCACAATTGAAGAATTTGGACCTTTATTTGTAGAATGCGAGTGTGCCTTACCTGTATTGGCCATCACACGATTCTGATCCCATTCGTTTAAATGATGCTGCTATTACACAATTTCTAACGTGGGATTGCACAGGAACAGAACTATTGCGTTATACCAGAACAGACTGCATTTAACAACTACTGCTGCAGTGTTTTAGTTTATCTTTGCTGCATTACAAATGGTTGGTATTTGCCAAAATCAATAGGAAAATTATACTTGGTATTACCATAGGTGAGCTGTACTGTAATACCAGTTGTTTATTCAATGTATATTTGTCCCTGGCAGTGCTTACTAAAATGTTTAAATGTCTTGTCTCTCCATAATATGTTCACTATGTTACATTGTAAAGTAATTACCTGACTCCACCTCAACATAGTCTGTACAAAATATTGTTTTAAAGTTGTTGTAAAAACATTTAGGCCACTAGTTTCTGCTGTGTGCTATTCAGTGCACCATATCTGTACTGGAGCTCCTGCCTATTTCTCATAACCCATACATTACCTTTATTTAAATAATCATCTAATGTCCTTTTGAATGCTTCAATTGACCCTGCCCCCACCAAATCTTCAGGTAATACATTCCACACTCAGCCTGAAAAGCAGTTTTTCACACATCATTTTTATTACTTTTGCAAACTACTCTGTCTGCACCATCCCGTTCTTGATCCTAATATGATTGGGAACAGTTTACTCTCTCTACTCTGTCCAGAACTTTCATGTCTTTGAGAACTTAAAGCAAATCTCCTCTTATCTAAGTAGGACAGTCCCAATTTCTTCAAAATTAAAGCTTATCATCCCTGAGACATTTCTTGTAACTTTCTTCTATACTCTCTCTCCAAATGCACTTGTAGCTTTCTTAAAGTATGTACCAGAACCACACATACTACCCCAGGTGAAGGTGAACCTGCATCTTGTACAGGTTCAGCATAACCTCACTGCTCTTGCACTCTCTAACTCTACTAATACAGCAATGCAGAAACAACAGATTCTCAATGTATTGCAGGAATTTTATTTTGATATGGGCATCACTGGCTAGACCAGCGTTTACTGCCCATCTCTAATTGCCCAGAAGGCAGTTAAGAGTCAACCACATTGCTGTGGGTCTGGAGTCATATGTTAGTCAAACCAGGTAAGGACAGCAGATTTCCTTCCCTAAAGGGCATTAATGAACCAGATAAGTTTCTCTTGGATAATCAACAATGATTTCATGGCTATCATTAAATTCTTTTCATTTCAATATTTTTATTGAATTTGAATTCCACTATTTGCCACAACAGGATTTGAATCTGCGTCCCCAGAGCATTTACCTGGGTCTCTAGGTTAATAGCCTAGCAATAATGTGACTAGGCTATCACCTCCCCTATATCCTCGGTGCTGGATAATCCAAATGGAAATCAGGGAAAACAGTATATCGTGAAGGCAGCTTTAAAAGTTGACAGCTTCTGTGACCCTGAGAAAGATGAAAGGACCAATACCAATTCTTGACTTTGAGCATTGTAATAAATGTTTGATGCTTGAGAATTTGGGATTCATCTCTTCCAAGGTGGAATCTTGGAGGACATCAGTCTCCTTGGGATTGAACACACACATGGAGTGCCATCTTTCTTCAATATCCAAGTAATGGAATTGCGCCAGGCAGTGTGATTCTTAATGTTGTAAATGATATTGTTTTGTTCTTTGGAACCAATTAAGCTTATCCTGAATGTGATTACAGAGCTTCCAAGGTGGACTTCAAATACAATACTGCATCACTTTTAAAATTCCCATTGGAATCAAACTTGGGTTGAAGTTAGAGGTGAAAATGTGTTGCTGGAAAAGCGCAGCAGGTCAGGCAGCATTCAGGGAACAGGAGAATCGACGTTTCGGGCATAAGCCCTTCTTCAGGGCTCTCTCACTGCACACCCCATGTTACCCTCTCTCACTGCACACCCCAGGTTTCTTTCTCCTCTTGGGTTGAAGTTAGTCAGGTCATGGATAGACTCAATGTTTCAGTCTGGAATCTTCGGAATTAAGATTGATGTGTTCACGATGTCATGAATTGTAACAATATGTAGACATGTGCATGCTGGTCAACCAATGATAAATGCTCCTACTGTATCAACAATGTGAAGGGTTTTAGGTGTCCATTCTGAGGAGCTATACTGATGGATGATGCCAATGCAAGAAATGTCAGATCCATTGTAAGCAATGAGTTTATCACAAATGGTCTGCATCACATTGTGCCAATTTCCTGAGTACCTCTCATTGTAAGGTACATAAAGGGATGATGTTTGCACTTGTACCAGTGACAGTTTTGGAAACTAGTACACATTGTCCATTGCTTTGGGCTTCGTCACTTGAATGAAAATAAAGGCTTTAGCTTTTCTGATGGAGTCCATGTGATGTGTTACATTGACCACATGTAGTTGCTTGACTGGAGTCTGTCAGCTGTAATGCTGCACTTACCTCTTGGATTTCATTGACATGCATTAGGGCTATGGATAAACATCTGAGAATGTTTTTGCCATAGTTCCTTGGTAGCACCTTCTCTACATGTTGCATTGTTTTGCAGTTTGGTTTTTCACATCTTAGGGCCAATGCTTCTTGTTGAACAGAGCTTGGACATGTCATAAAATGTTGGACATTCACTTGGTTGATGGAACATCCAATATTTCAAACAAGATTTGAATGTTTACCTGAATCTATTGATGCCTACAATAGTTATTGCAGAGGTAGGCACTTGAAGGTGCTATCGTTCTGCGACAATTGTTTCAACTTAATGGATGTGGTGGTATTGACCATTTCCATAAACCCCACAGGTATGTTGGCTTCAGTGAAATCACATTCCATAGCCTTGCATTGATACTCGCTGATGAAACAGTTGATAGTTTCATCTGGTTGTTAGCAGAATCACATGAACTTATGCCTGTGTAAGCTGAAATTAACTTACATCCTAACCTGATAATCTCAAACTAGGAAAATCTTGTCTGGATCTTTGTCGTCATGACTGAAAATGCTGAAGGATTTAATTCTTCACAATCCTCATTTCTCAGAGCAACAGTCTGTCATTCTTTATCTATGATCTATGGCTCATAAGTGAGGATGAATTCATCCCTAAGATAATTGGAATTCTGACAGAATGTCAATGACAGTCACTGCATCAGAGGTCAGATCAGTTTTCCTTCGTGTGAATCCAAGGAAAGCGATGGGACCAGACGGAGTACCAGGCCGTGCTCACAGAGCATGTGCAGATCAACTGGCAGAGGTCTTCTCAGACAACCTCAACCTCTCCCTGCAGCAGGTCACTGTCCCTGCCTGTTTCAAGAGGCCAATATCATCCCTGTGCCTAAGAAGGCTCATGCAGCATGTCCCAATGATTACCGCCCAATGGCCCTAGCATCGGTGGTTATGAAGTGTTTTGAAAGGCTGGTCATGGCATTAGTCAACTCCAGCCTCCCCACTACTCTTGACCCACTCCAATGTGCCTATTGGACCAACAGATCCATGTCAGATGCCATATCACTTGCCCTTCACTCCTCCCAAGGACATCTTGACACCAAGAACAGTTACATAAGAATCCTACTCATTGACTACAGTTCAGCCTTCAACACTATTATCCCCTCGAGACTGATTACTAAACTTAGTGACCTCAGACTAAGCCCCACTCACTGCAAATGGATCCTCAGTTTCCTGACCCACAGGCCACAATCAGTGAAAATTGGGGCAATATTTTATCCTTACTAACGCTCAACACTGGAACCCCAGGGATGTGTACTCAGCCCCCTACTGTACTCACTGTATACCCATGACTACGTCGTCAAATACCAGACTAATACCATTTACAAGTTTGCTGATGGCACCACCATAGTCAGTCAGATCTCAGATGGCGACAAAACAGACTACCGACAGGAGGTGGAAGACCTGGAAAAATGGTGCACTGAGATCAACCTAGCTCTCAATGCCGGCAAAACCAAGGAACTCATTATTGACTTTCGGCGAGATGTTACTCATCCCTCCTACACATTAACAACACAGAGGTGGAACGAGTGGAGAGTGCCAAGCTCCTGGGAATGGTCATCAGCAACAAGCTTTCTTGGACTCTTCATGTGGATGCACTGGTTACAAAGGTCCAACAACATCTCTTCTTCCTTAGGCAGCTGAGAAAATTTAGCATGATGGCGAATACCCTCGCCAACGTTTATAGTTGCACCATCGAGAGCACTAATGTCTGGATGTATCACTACCTGGTATGGCAACTGTACCATTCAAAATTAGAGACTTTTACAGAGAGTGGTGAACTCAGCCCGGACAATCACAAAGGCCAACCTCCCATCTATAGAATCCATCTACCAGGCCCGCTGTCAAGGAAAGGCCACCAGCATTCTCAAAGATCCATCCCACACTGGCAATATTTTTCTACAACCTCTACCATCGGGAGAAGGTACAGAAGCCTGAACACATGCACCAGCCGGTTTCGTAACAGTTTCTACCCTACTCTTGGTAGAATACTGAATGACTCACAAACACTTAACATTCACCTGTACCTGTGTTTTTGTTTTTGCTGCTGTTTACCCATTATTTACTATCAATGCTAGTTAACTCTGAGATCTGCCTGTATTGCTCACATGACAAAGCTCTTCACTGTACCTCGGTACATGTGACAATAAACTCAATTCAATTCAATGGAATGTCAGTCCATGTTTAAGTGTTTGCTAAGCAGCCTCAGTGTGCTTCTTTATGTGTTATGATTCTTTAAAATTAGCCATTGAGACAGAATCTGTGTTGCAGTGTGAAATCTTTGGCTGGTGTGTATTTGTTTTCTGATTTAACAGTAGCAGACTTGAGCCTGTAAGTGGTGTTAGTATCAAAAACTAATGAAGGACATTGTGCATACTCTCTCTCTGGCTTTTGTACTTTTTCCGATGGAATGAGAAGGTGGAACAGGCTGACAACTGTGAACCTGTATGCCCTTTGAATGTAAAAATGGCTTTAGCTTTTCCATCTATTTATGATGGTCTTCCGACAGAGATGTTCTTTAGCGCATTTAAAACTGCAGCTCTTTAAATTGAATCAATGTTGACCTTTTTCCTGTGAAAAATGAAAGTACTCATAAATCTTTTCACTTCAGCTGTCACCATCAGTCTTGTTTGCAGTTGTAACTTCAGATCTGACCTTGAGCAGGAGTCATAGAGACCTACAGCATGGAGATAGGCCCTTCAGCCAAACCAATCCTTCCCAGGCATTGGAGGCTGTTAAGAAAGTAACTTTTCACAGCTACCTTTCTCGCCTTTGGTACCAGTTTACTGTGACCAGTTTCAGTACCAATCCACCACCACCAGCTTTTAATGCCCACTTGTGCTACCATAATACAATTGATATCATATTTCAGACTTACAAATATTGTCTGAGTGCTGCACTTGCTTAAATTACCATCATATTATGCACAAACTGTAATTTGCTGTTTGGCTGCACTGAGCTGCTTAACTGAACTGACCAGACCCCCGACTGACTGAAAATAAGATGGAGACCTTTTTACTAGAGTGCCAGTTGTTGTTAGGTCATCTACCTGTTTTCATGGTATTGTGCGTTTTGTGAGATCTGTGCAATAATACAAGACATTCAGTATTATCTGGAGGTGAATTTGACACCTCCCAACACAGTGACCGCTCTCCTCCTTCAATACCATCAACACAGTAGTTCACTGGTCAACCATGACCTGTTTCCTGAAACCCTGTGTTGCTGCCTGGTTCAGCTTTTTGATTCGAGGTTGAGACTTTTCCTGAACGTATCAGGCAGGTCACTTTGAGAAACTGTTCGACTTCAAACATGCTGAATTTTTCTACCTCTTGCCATGGGAACCATCACCATTTGCTAAAATTGGACTCACATCCCCAGGATAAAGAGAGAAATAATCACAAGACTGAGGTACCAGTGTCTGTAGAATGACAATCTGATGTAAGTCATTATCTTAAGGTGAAAGTAAATAGGGAAGAACATTAGAAATTGGAATTTAAAAAGAAAATTACGTTTTTTAAACAAAATACAATTGAGACGTCTCACAAACACATCATTATTCCTTCCACATGTACAGTTTAAGTTAATTATATGGGTCAAGGCAGTTGCTATGAGGTTTTAAATTACATTCATGGAGATAAACACATACCTGACCTAAGAGCAGAATTCCAAAAGATCTAACCACTTCCCATTTACTTCTCTTGAACAGGATTCCTGATCCAACCATAACACTGAATTTAGAAAAAAGCCTGACAGTCAGAAAATGTTCCCGACTTATTTTGCTTTAACACAGAGCAAGTTAATTTCCTGTCAAAACTCACCTAAGGCACAATCATTTCAAAAGTTTCCATTTGATGTAAAATGAAATTTTTCTCATTAAGAATTTCCTAAATTTTATCTCCATTAGATTTTGACTATGTTGCCAATATGTTGAATGAAACATTCTTTCCAAGAGCATAATTTTGTTCTTGGTATCTGTAAGTAAACTAGTGTTTGTGCTAAAGCAGGTTAGATTTTGCAAGGTTATTCTCCATTTATTGAAATTTGACAAATCTATGGTTTCGAATATAGATGCGGATTTGTTTTTGGGCGACATAGCTAAGTCAAAACAATGACACATTAATGGTGGCTACAAGTTTTTGTAAGTTACTTCCAGCTTTGCATGTCTGAAATACATCATAGAATGTGAATGTAAGATTGCTTAAAGGAAATGTTCAGCAATTGCTCCTCAACATCTTGATGTTGTCATACTGCAAACACCAACTAGCCATGAAACAACATGACCAGCTATCCTGAGTAGCCACACAAGCAGATGACAAGCAACATGAGTTTGACTGGGACAACATTACTATTATAGGACAAGCCAAACAGAGAACAGCCAAGGAATTCCTAGAGGCATGGCACTCATCCACAGATTCAATCAATAAGCACATCGACCTGGACCCAATATACTGACCACTGGAACGGACAGCTGGAACTGACAACCGGAAGCGGCAGATTCAAACCACTATAAATGCCGGAGGAAACATCACAGAAGCGCTTCACATGAGGCTCCCAAGCACTGAGGATGTCACCTAGACAGGGGACGAAATGTCTGCAACACAAATTCCCAGCTCGGCGAACAGAACCACAACAACGAGCACCCGAGCTACAAATCTTCTCACAAACTTTGAACTAGCCTTTGTCATGGGCTAGATCTTGATTAAAGCAGTGTTGTGGACATTTGTTCCTGACCTGTTCAGCCAGAGTGTGAATAATGATATAACTGGGTTGATGAGTGAGCTGTTATTGGCGCAATCCCAACGACACAGAAACGATGGCTTTGGTGGATGATGGGACTGATGGTATATGTCCTTAACCAATGTGATGGAACCAATTTAGAAACAGAGGAACAATGGAAAAGGAAAGTAAATTAGCATCAAATCGGAAAGCGAAATGAAGAGGTAAAGAAAGATTGCATTGATGTGAGAACAAGAAAGACCAAAAAGGAAAATTGAAGTGAGAAGGAATGCATATTAAAAACATTTTGGAGCAACTCAGAAATAAAAATGGGAACTGTTCTGTTATGATGTTACCACCAGCCTCTTTACTCTGTCATGGCCACAGGACTGTGGGTGCTTTTAACTTCTAATTCCAAAGTGTGCTCTTTAAGGTACAGACAAAACTGGCAGTAGATATAAATTAAGTGTCTGTCTGGACAGAGAATGGCTCACCCATGGAATGCTACACCTACAGATTACAAAGGGACCACAAGCGGCTTAAAGGATGGGGGTGCAGAGAGACAAAACAAACTGTACAGTGATCACTTGTAGCTATAAAGATAGCAGGGGGTTGATGACTCCTGCTCATCAGCATGTCTGTTCCAACATGGAGACACATATTGTGTTTTACCCCTTTTGTAGAATATACAAGGGTAGGGATCAAAGCCAGTTTCAACCAAATAGGAGTAACTAGTGGAACTGAGCTTCTCTTTGCTACCAGCCTGGGATTGGCCATTAGAATGCTGTTGAGGTCACTGTTGAATAACTATCCTCTAGTCATCCCTATGTTGCAGTTAAAGAAAGACCATCTTTCACTCTGAGAGCTGAAAACCAGACAAAAAAGCGATCAGGACAATAAAAGGTCCTCTCTCTCTCTCTCTCTCTCACACACATCCCGAATGCTGGAATTCAGTTGCAGTTGAAAGAAATCAGAACCACAGGATCTCACCCAATTTGCAAAATGGAGGATCATGAACCAACTGGTGAACTTGCAAGTGAAAGAGCAGAATAAATCAATTAGGAAGTTCTTAAGCTTGTGAACTTGCCGACTGATTTAGATGTACCTCATGAATTCATTGTGATTTCTCCAGGAAGCTTTCCCTCAAAGTCTTCGGTGTGTAATTGCTTTGGGCTGTTGATGTGTTTGGAAAAGCACCAGGCGTTTGCTGCAGAGAAATGTCCCACAAACATCATGAGATATCCGATCAGTTAGTCTGTTTTTTGAGTTGAATGAGGGTTGAAGTTTGGTCGGGACATTGAGAGAATTCTCCACTCTTCAAAATATCACCCTGTGCTCTCAAAGCAGCATTATATTATATTTAAATGCCCTCATGCCCTGCCTTATTTGGGACATTTTTCACATTAAAGGTACAGTAGAAATAGATGTTCCCCTGATTACCCAGAAATTACATTTTACTTTGATTTCTCCTCAAAAATTTACCTTTTCGCTGCTTGTTTCAATTTGTTTTACAATGGCAAATTCTCTTTTTTGACACTTGCAAATCTAGTGAGGTCAAAAAATGGATCCCCTTTCTTTGGCTGTTTCCACTTTGCCCCAAAACATTGTTTGGAAATGGAAAGTAAATAACTACAAGAATATTTCAAAGCTATTTCTGTATTTTAAGCTATTTCAAATTAATTGCATGGTTTGATCATGTTTTTTATTCATTGCCAATTTGTACATTCAGCAAGTGAAACACAACAAATAATTGACTCTTCCAGAAGATATTGGTCCAATGCCAAATTGACTCTTGGCTGTGCATGATCAGCAGCAACACCAAAGAGGCAGCCCAGCAATCTTCACACTTCAATAAAAAGAAACTATGAGCATACTTGCATCAAACCACACATGTAGATTTGCAGCTGTCTGTGCTCTGAAAAGCTAAACTGTACACAATAACAGAAGTTGCTGGAAAAGCTGCAGTATCTGTGAAGAGAAATCAAAGTTAAAGTTTCAGGGCGATGACTCTTCCTGAGAACACCGGAGCTGAATGGTTAACTCTGATTTCTCTTCACGGATGCTGCCAGACCTGCTGAGCTTCTCCAGCAACTTCTGTTTTTGATCCTGATTTACAGCATCCACAATTTTTTTTTGTTTTTTATAACCATCTACAATGTTGGCTTCCAGATAGTGCATGTAAAAATGTATGTCTCATTAACTACACTTTTTGATTTAAAAAATGAACAGTTCCTGTAAGTATTAGCTGAGCAAATAATTGAAAGGCAGTTCTTAATTAAAAATCTGCTCCTCTTAAAGCTGTCAACAGTTTAAAGGTTTACAGTATTTGAATATAAATAAACGGTTTTCCTCATCACTAGAGGTTAATTGCTGAAGTGTGTTCTTAATTTCACTACAGGGATGAAATTTCTCTTTAAATTAAAATAGAGATAATGCTTGATATTGTCTGTTCTTAATAAGTCATTAACAAAATTGCATTCATGGATATTGAATATCCAAGTTTCATGCACCTACCCAATTTATTAACAGGTCATTAATTCCAGACAAAACAAACATCCCCAAATCTTTCAGTAAAAATAAAATTTGGCTCACAATCATTTTATGAAAACTTTGATCTTAAATATTTTTTGTGGATGAAATTATACAATTTTAGTGAAAATAAATAACTATAAGAAAAATTAGATGGCTTCTGAACAAATAGGGCTTCATGAATTTTTTAAAATTCCCTTGTGAAACATGGGTGTCAGTGGCTGGGCTAACATTTACTGTCTGCGCGAAAGTGAGGACTGGAGATACTGGAGATCAGAGTCACAAAGTGAGGTGCTGGAATGGCACAGCTGATCAGGCAGCATCCGAGGAGCAGGAGAGTCGATGATTTGGTTACTGCCTGTGCCTAGTTGCTCTTGAGAAGGTGATGGTGAGCTACCTGGTGAGAACTTGATTTAAGTCACAACTGGTTGGCGACAGAGTTTGACAGTACCACAATTAGTCTTCGGCGGGTCGGTGTGGACTTGTTGGGCCGAAGGGCCTGTTTCCACACTGTAATGTAATCTAAAAAAAACTTGATTTAAGTCACAACTGGTTGGCGACAGAGTTTGACAGTACCACAATTAGTATTCAATTTTATGGTGCATGGATTAAAGGTACATAGTGCAAAAGGCCATTAACATGAGAGCATTATGCATTGGTTTCTGGATGGCAGAAACATCCATTCTTGGCTACACAAATGGGATAATCAGCACTAACACCCATTGACAGATGTAGGGAACTGTCAATGACACTTTGTTCATGTTCCCACAATCTATTCATTTATTAAAATGCATTAAATTGTCACAGATTTATGGCCATTATGTTAAAGTGTTTCCTCATGGCTTGTATGAATACCTTCCACTGTGTAATAATATTGTCAGGATCATTAGATAATCTTTCAATCTTTTGGTGACTAATGGACAGTAAGACATTCATTACAGTGTATCAACATTTACAATCTGAATTGACTAATTATCTGGACAGCTGAGTGTGTATTCATCTTTTGTATTCCAGAGAATAACCTATTCCAGATGATTTATACCTGGACATTTTGACAAAAGAATTTGGCAGACTTTCAGACTTCTTTTAGGAAGTTGTGTCAGTGTTGACCTAGGGTTAAGCATGCAATGACCTTAGCCAGTGTCCAAGCACTTTGATAAAGCTTCATCCAGATAAAACGGTGAAAAGAAATGTTTAGTCATCACCCCATAGCAACGGTCGAAAATAAACATAAACATTGTGTATTTTCCTCTGCGTGTAAGTGTGGTAAATTTTAAAATGCCCATTCATTGTCCAACAGAAAGCAATAAGCAGAGGGATAGGGGCTGCTTCCAAACCTATTCGCATCCTCTACATCTTAAACATTATAGGAGCAGGCTTATAAAATCGAAATATGTTGTGGAATTCTTGGGAACTGTGAGGAAGAGGCCAAGCCAGCACATAATTGCCTCTGTCTACCAGCATTGCCGATAGGTGCAGCTCACTAACTTCCTACCGGGACTGTTTGTATGTCCTGCTTTATTCTGTGAGGAGCATGGACTGAAAAAAGTCCAGGCCTCATTCTTCATTCATTCCTTCATTGCATGTTAATCGCACTGACGGTAGGCCATCTTTTGTTACCCATCCTGAATGGTCTCAATTGGAGGTGAGCTGCCTTTTTGAACCACTACAGCCCATTTAGTGTTCAGGACACCCACAGTGCTGTTCGGTATGAGATCCAGCAATCTGACAATGAAGGAAATGACAATGTAGTTCCAAGTCAGGAAGAGATCCAGGTGGGGTTTCCCTCCTGTCCTGTCTCAATAACTACCGCCCCGTTGCGGTAACACCAAGCATCATGAATTGTTTCGAGAGGGTCGTGATGAGGCATATAAAGACCCTGTTGCCACACCACCTCCCCCACCCACCCCCCCCCCCCCCCCCCCGCCCTCACTGGACACCTTGCAGTTCGCGTATCGACCAAAGCCATTCAGCAGAAGATGCCATTTCCGCCACCCTCTATCTGGCCCTCAACCCACCTGGTGAAGAAGGACATCTACATCAGATTACTATTTATAGACTTCAGTCCTGCATTTAACACCTTTCCTCAGCATCTGACTGGAAAGCTGAGTCTGCTGGACCTAAATGCCTCCCTTTGTGACTGGATCCTGGAGTTCCTGACTGGGAGACCTCAAATAGTCCGGATTGGGAACAGCATCTCCAACACCATCACACTGAGCACGGGGATCCCCCAGGGCTATGTGCTCAGTCCATTGCTGTTCACCCTGTTGACCCATGAGTGTGCAGTGATGTACACCTCGAATCACATTGTCAAGTTCGTTGCTGATACAACTGTTGGTGGGTCTCATCACGAATGACTAGTCAGCATACAGGGTGGAGATGCAGCAGCTAACGGACTGGTGCAGAGCTAATAGTCTGTCTCTGAATGTGGATAAGATGGAAGAGATGGTTGTTGACTTCAGGAGGGTGTGGAGCGATCACTGTCTGCTGGACATTGACGGTTTCCCCTTGGAGATCATAAAGCGCACCAAATTTCTTGGCGTCCACCTGGTGGAGAATCTCACTTGGTCCCTCAACACCAGCTCCATCTGTCCTTTCTATGTAGGCTGAGGAAAGCCCAAACACCACATCCCCAACCCCCATCCTCATCAAATTCGAGTGAGAGGGTTGGAATATAGCATTGAAATAGAGGATCAGCCATTATCATGTTCAATAGCAGAGCAGCCTCAAAAGATCTAATCCTACTCCTAATTTCTAAGATTCCAGTCTCTAAGTATCTGTTTTGTACAAAATTCTGTACGCTCGTCAGAATTTTCGTTAATGCAATACAGTTAGGGTTAGGGTGCCAAAGGTGTTTCACATCGTGAAACAACGACATCACATAACCCATGTGAAAGTTTGCACTGTTGTATTGAAGTAATTTTGCAATAGAGTTTGAAATCTGGTTGAGTAATTTATGGTTTAAGTGTTGTCGTGCTTCATTGTGCTTTACTCACTGTAAAAGCAAATTTTACAAAATTTTAAACAAAATATAAAATTTGACTGTACATTTGTGAAAATAAAGACTGTATGGTAATTTTTTTTATATTGACAGTTAACTTCGATCTTCTGATAAGGCAGCTAGGAATCTGTAACATTACATTCAGATGTCAATTGCCCACTGGTTTTCTGCGAAGTGATTGAGCTGTTAAGTCCGTTAGCATGAAAATCTTAAAGAGTCCTTGTGAGGCAGTGTCTGTCAAAAAAGAAACAATCAAAGATTGATGTCTTTGTCTTGGAATATGCAGGGTTCATGGGGGGTTGTGTTCTTTAACTTAAAATGGTGGTGTTCACCACAAAAGACCAGATCAAATCGATTGACAGAGAAAATCTTATATTGGAAGATTCTCACAAAATTGGCAGGCTCTGTATGCCCAAGATGCTTTAGTTGTATGGCATATTCATTGATGGAATTCTAATAAGTACAAATAAATGTCCCAGGCATTCATTGGGATGTACCATTAAGTAAAGAATTCAGTATTTGGCTTTGTTTGTGATTGTGGCCAAACCAGGCTACCTGCTGTGTCCCTAAAGGCATTAGCAAATAGATAATCAATAGTAGCTGATTTATCTAGCGTTCTACTTTCTGCCTTCTCAGACTATTGCCCTTTTGCTATTGTAAGGTAAAACGGTATGAAGTCTTCAACTGTGGGAACCAAAAAACCATTTTGAACAATTGGAAACACTGTTGTTGACCAGGGGTCAGTAAAGGTTCAGTCATGGGGCTGTGAACAGTCCAGTTTCCAATCTGAATAGTTAGAAAATACTTTAGGTAGAGATTAAGTTGTCAGGAATCATCTGTCCTATAAGAAAATGTCCACATCAATCAATAGTGTTGTTGCATGTGATGAAAGATAACACAATTAAACCCAGACTGCAGAAATCAAAGTGGCAGAGGTGAGAGGGAAAGCATCATCTTTTGAATTGACTTTATCTGTTTTATTGTGTGAGAGATTCTCTCATATCAAAGTAACCTATAATCACTCAAACCCTTGGTCGTGGTAAGGATGGGCATTTATGAAGGTCTGCTGGGATTATAACTCTGGCATTGTCACCTATTCCAGGAAATGCCGCTACTTAAAAAAAAATGAGAGAGAAAAGTGATATGATTATTTTAAGCTTGCATCAATGAAAAATACCATCAGTAATGCACCTGCCTTTTCCTCATTCACATCCAAACAGCAAACAGCATCAGTCAACTACATTGGCTCCTAGTTTTGTTTATTAATCTGTCCACGGCCTCATCCAATCCTCCGATTTTACTGTGTTCCCTCAGTCATTGCTTCATGTGGATCTAGGGTGGCAGTGACATCAACTTGAATTGGACTCATTCCTTAAACCTCTCAACCTCTCTGTGCCCCTCTCCTTTTTAAAGGCACTACTTAAACCTCTCCTTTTGACCAGGACCCTGTTTCTATTGTGAGGCTCGTGTCAATATTTTGTCACTTTAATGGTGCTATAATAATGCAAGATGATGTTGATTTAAGATCCTACACTGATCAAGGATGGTGTTCTGTTAGTATAACAGTTTGGGCAGTAGATTGGAATGTTCTATTTCTATCTATTGTGTTACTGTAACACAGTTAATGCTTGTCACAAGCCATAATGGCAAAATATTCCATTCTATATTATAGCACACAGCTCAAGCTAAACACATGATCAGGAATCCTGCATCACTGGCTTCATGCAAATTACATTCACATTCAGTTTGCTAAAAAGTTTTTGTCTCTTGAGCAGCGTAATGGGTAAGTGCAGATTTACTTGAGATGTTTGAGGTGAATCTTGTGCCTTTCTCTGTAAAGCATAGTCAGTCCCTTTTCGAGAATGGTTGAATTAGATTAGATTCCCTACAGTATGGAAACAGGCCCTTCAGCCCAACCAGTCCACACTGACCCTCTGAAGAGTAACCCACCCAGACCCATTTCTCTCTGATTAATGCACCTAACACTATGGCAATTTAGCATGGCCAATGCAGCTGACCTGCACATCCTTGGTGCAGGTTTATTTGGAAATATAGGAACCTCACCCACCAGTGATGAGAAAGTGCTTAAAGATGTTGAAATCCAATTGACCCTCTTCCCACCAGCTTTATTGCTACTTCAAAGATTAAACATGATTCACAGGAGTTTTCAATGTCTTCCAAAAGCTGTCAAACTGAATCTGTCAATGTTGTGATCAAAGTTAAAAGTCACACAACACCAGGTTATAGTCTGACAGGTTTATGTGGAAGCACTAGCTTTCGGAGCACTGCTCTGAATGCGAGTGCTTCTAAATAAACCTGTTGGACTATAACCTGGTGTTGTGCAATTTTTAACTTTGTCCATCCCAGTCCAACACTGGCACATCCGAGTTATGTTGTGATCAGCTCATGAGGAGCAGTTTCAGGAAACTAGCATTGGGAAGGTAGTTTTTTTTTAAAACATTCATTAACAGGATACGGGTGTCATTGTCTAGGCCAGCATTTATTGCCCATCCCTAATTGCCCAGAGGGCTGTTAAGAGTCAACCACAATGCTGATTCTGGAGTCACATGTGGGGCAGACCAGGTATGGATTGCAGATTTCCTTCTTTAAAGGACATCAATGAACTAGATTGTTCCAAAAAAAACCCCATCAGCAATAGCTACATGGTCAATATTAAGCTAGCTTTGTATTACAGATTTTTAAAAATTGAATTGAAATGTCACCCTCTGTCTTCCCCAGATTTAGATCTTGCTGTCCAACACACCATAGAAATGATGCAGCACAGAAGGGGCAGTTTGGCCCACCTTGTCCATGCTGACCCAAAGACACCTAGATGCCTTTTCTAATCCCATTTTGCTGCACACAGCCCATAGCCCTGCTGCTTACAGCACTGAAAGTGCAGACCCAGGGAGTTTTTAAAAGCATGTAGGTCTCCGCCTCCACCACCAAACAATGCAGTGAATTCCAGGCACCCACCACACTGCATTAAAGAAAGTCTCCTCACGTCTCCTCTTGTGCTTCTGCTGCTTTGCTTGAACTTATGACCCCTAGCTTTTGCATTCTGTTTCATCTTTGTAACCCCCAACCTGCCCTGTTACTCCCTTCTAGAAATCTAATGAAGATTTTGTGTGGCTGTCACTCTCTCATTGCCAACAGCAGCTCCCTGTCTCCTGGAATTGATCTAGCGGGTGAATCCAATCAGTGCTGTCCAGGTAAGTGCTTCACCGCCTGGTAATCATGTCAGAATAAAGCAGCTTGGATTTCACATCAGTTCACTAAATAACAAGGAGAGCCCCATCAACACAAAATTTCACTCAATCATCGAAATTCAACTGCAGTGATAAGTTCACAATTGTAGTGTTCAGTCAACATTGCTCTGTAGTCAAATCATTCATTTCCATCTTTAATTCAGTGAATATGTTTTTCCCTTCAACTGGTGTGTCCCATTTTTTGGGATCTATCATCGAGTTAGCCTGAGAAATCTGTCTAACCTTATTGCTATGTCTTTGCTGTAAATAGCCCCAGGCTCTGAAGAGGGGGAGTGAGAAAGTGGACTTACGCATCTAAGACGGCCATAGAGTTTAAGCAGTGAATTGGTTGAAGAATTGGCCTGTGGTTTGTGGTGTGGGAATGGGGTTATGAAAATCTGCGGGAGAGCGTGGGGCTGAAGGGGTGTGGTCTGCAGGGACTGTGGTCAGGCCATGCCATCTCATCAGAAAGTGAGAGCGTGACATGAAAAAGTAGATATACCAGACCCTGTGCTGAATTCACATGGGTTTGCTTTGATTAAATAAGGAAAATGGTCAGTCTCAAATACAGCAGACAAATTTAATCATTTGGGTATGTAGCAGCATCACTTCAAGATTTTATGATCATAATTTCATTATGTTTTAGTCTGAGTTCTGGTTTGACTCGCTCAGATAATTTTAAAATTCTGGCTATTGTTTATTTCTGCTAATAAAGACAGGAATCTTATCTTGCATCAACTTTCCTTGTGGAACAAGGGGAGTGGAATTTCCACGGGCAATTGGAGACCAAAGTTTAAGCCTTCTATCTTGATGAATTACATGCTCCAAATTAGTCTGAATATTCTCGAATCAGTTCTCATGACAAAATATTTTTTATTTACTATTTCTCATGAGGCCTCTATATGATATGACAAGTTCTCAAACAATTGCTTCTTTCCGATAAACTGTACCTTCAGACCATTAACTCTACCTGTGTACAATTTAACGTGGGATCCAAAACTACTGCAGTGGATTTCTGGTTAGAATATCATTGTTTTAGTGCAGGTGACCAGTATCTAGTCTTTTTTATATGTGAAGGCATGTTGCATGATCAGGTGTCTTGCTGCGGTTGTGTAGAGCTTTGGTGAGACCACACCCAGAGTATTGTGTCCAGGCCCAGTCTCCTGCACTGTTCCCCAGACTAATTTTAGTGATTGTCTTACCAGGAGAGAATGAACTGTCTGTATCTGTGTTCGAAACATTTAGAAGCATGAGAGACGATCTTATTGAAACTTGGAAAAATCTCATAGGACATGACAGCATGGATAGAGTTTAGATGTTTCCCTGACTAATGAGTGAAAAACACAGCGATACAGTACCAGAGTAAAGGGCAGGATATTTGAATCTGAAACGTAGAAGAATTTCTTGACTCAGTGAATGGTGAATCTTTGGAATTCTCTACCCGAGAGGCTGTCGAAGCTCAGTCGTTGAGCAGGTTCAAGTTGGAAATCGATAGGTTTTTGGAGATGAGTGATGATTGAAAACAGTGGGGACGGTGGTGTGGAGTCGGTGATCGACCATGACCGACAGAGTGAGTGACCGACTTCGGTTTCTGTGTGCACTTTGCATGGAATTCTGTTTTTAAGTTTTTGCAATACCAGTATAGTCCTACAAGGCAGCTGTACTATGAATCAATTCAAACCTTAGATCACAGCTTAAGTCATCAGTGATTTACATCAATTGTTTTGTGGAATACACTAGTTCTGAGTACTCTTGATCCCTTCTTTGAAGGGCTTTCTCATTCAAGATGGAGATGAGGAACATTTTCTCAGGGTCAAGACTCTTCTCCAGAGACTGATTTAAGTGGGGGCCCTGAATATTTTTAATCGAGGTGGATAGATTCATGTCTAAAAGGCGGTAAAGGGTAACCAGTACAGACAAAACAGTGAATTTGAGATTAGCTGTGTTCTTATAAAATGGCAACACAGGCTCAATTACAGATGGTTAGAAGCTCTCTTTTTGGAGATGGTCATTGTCTGATATTTGTGTGGGACCCATGTTACTTCCAGTTGTCACCTACAGAGGTGAGGTAGCAGTGGCTACCCAGGACAAACAGGCCGTAATTGACTGAGTGCAGTGTCAAGGAGCCTTAACATCATGAGAATCAGGGGGAAACCTTCTGCTGATTGGAATCATACCCAGCACAACCGAAAGTGTCTGTGGTGGTTAGATCTCAATCATCTGGCTCACACATGCGTTTTAGGGAAGGAAACTGCCACCCTTTCCTCGTCTGACCTACATGTGACTCCAGACCCACAACAGTGTAGTTAACTTTTAACTGCCCTCTGCAATGGAAATAAATGCTGGCCTAGCCAGTGATGCCTGCATTCCATGACTGAATAAAAAATATCTTAGTCCTGCATCTTTGCAAGAGTTCTTCAGAGCAATGTCCTTGAGTTAAACCATCTTCAGCTGCTCCATCAGTGACCTTGCCTCTATCATAGGTCAGAATGTTCACTGATGATTGTGAATCTTCAGATACTGAAGCAACAAGACCTGGACAGTATCCAGGCTTGAGCTGACAACTGGAAGTAACATGAGTCCCACACAAATATCAGACAATGACCATCTCCAAAAAGAGAGCTTCTAACCATCACTCCTTAACATTAAATGGCATTGCCACCACTGATTCCCCTTTACAAACATCTAGGGTTTACTGTTGAACATAAACTGAACTGGACTAGCCAAAAAAATGCAGTGGCTACTAGCGCAGGTCAGAGGCTAGGAATGCAGCAGCGAGTAACTCATTTCTGGACTCCCCCAAGGCTGTCCACTATCTGCAAGGCACAAGATCCACTGCAGAAATTCACCAAGGTACCTTTATCATCACCTTCTAAACTGGCAATCATTTTCATCTAGAAGGACAAGGGCAGCAGATATTTGAGAACACGACTGCCTTCAAGTTCCCCTCCAAGCCACTCACTATCTTGACTTGGAAATATATCACCGTTTCTTCAGTAGTCGCTGGGTCAAAATCCTGGAATTGCCTCCCTAAGGGCATTGTGGGTAAACTCACAGCGCATGGACTGCAGCAGTTTAAGAAGGCAGCTCATCCCCACCTTCTCAAGGGCAACAGGGACGTGGGTCCAACCAGTGACATCCACGTTCCTTGAATGGATATAAAGAGGCTGACTGGCCTACTCCTTATAAGAGGTTGAACATTTAACCTGCAAGATTTGAGCCTGTAGTAGTGTTTAAATGTAAATACTGTAGTGAGGGAGCTTCTCATTGTCACAGGTTCCATTCTTTAGAGACAACGTTTAATCATGTGTGAGTTACTGCTGCTGATGGTTCCAATTCTGTGCCATTTCTCAAAGAAGAGGAGGTTCTTCCTCCAGAATAATAATTGTTCTTTGCTCTTTGCTCAACTAACATTACTCGCCTAAACCTGGCTCATCTTTACAGTTTGATGTGTACAACATAGGTACCACATTCACCAATATTCCACCATGACTGGTGCTTAAAGAATTCAGTGAAAGTCAAGGCATTTGGGAGGTAGTTAAGAGACTGTTGAAGTGTTCAGTCTGTGCATGTTCTTTGAATACGTATGCATTTTTATGACATCCCTTGCAAGACTGTGTTCATAGAGAGACTGAACTATTCATCTCAAATAATATTCTGAAGAAACATCATTGAACACAAAATATTAACTCTGCTCTCTTCTCATAGATGTTGCCAGACCTGTTGAGTTTCTTCAGCAATTTCTGTTTTTGTTTTAGATTTTTTGCATCCACAGTTATTTAATTTGTTTTTAATGTTAAGAGGTTCATGCTCCTATAGAACAACTAAAATGAATTTTGCAAATTTATTTTCAGAATTTGGATGCTGTTTTTGTAGGACCTGATTTTGTGGGTATCTGCCAATGGTGATCCTCCATTTTCAATTGTACCAACTTGTAACTTATTTTCTCTTATTTTGCAAAGGTGCTCATGCAGTGTCTTATTAAATATTGTCCTGCTCTGAGACTATTAAGTTTCCCTGTCCTGAAATAATATTGTAAGAAGAAGCATCAGTGAAACAAGAACTTGTGCCTGCACTGCATACTTACTTTGTGTTTATTTTGGTTCTGAGACTTTTGTTACACATTATTTCCAACTGAGAGGTTGATTGGCAGAACTGCTTTCAGGGCTGTGCTGCTGCTTATCCTTGGAATTATGAAGGAAAAATTGACTATGACTTTCCTTTTGATTTTTTCCTCCTGCCTTGTGCATGTTGACATTCCAGAGTGAAGGCAATCTCTGTTGCTGTGTGCCACAGAGCATAGATACCAGCCTGCTGTACCAATAGAACACCTCATTTTTCTAATTCTATAGTAATTCACAATCACAAAGTGTTGGCTTTACAATCTGGACCATTTCAACTAACACCTTCTCACTACAAGTAGTTCTATATCATGGGTAATGTTCTGTTGCTGATTTCTGTTAAATTGTCTCAGTCTATTATTGGAATTCAGTAAAACTACCCGTTCTTTTGCAGATTTGTAAAGATAGAGATTTTGCAGATCATTGAACATTCTAATAGCACATTTGCAGTTGCAATGGGGGGATATTTTTATAGTTAAATGTTAAACATATGCAACAATAATAGATTAGTAATTTCACAATCCATATCAAACCCTCCCAATCCCTCCATGGCAAGTAATTTGAAAGGTTTGGATCTTTTGTTCATGGGGAGTTTGTGAGGATGTGAAAGCTTCCTCCTAAAACAGGGGAAAATCCCGTAACAGCATTTCAAAAGGAAGCAGCCCAGATATTTTGAAAGAAAAATATACAAAAGTGAACAAGTGGGAGGTGGAGAAATGCAGCTTTGAAAACTGGGTCAGATAAAATGGGCTGAGGGGGAGGGAGTTACAAATTTCCACTAGCCATTGTACGAAGAAGTTCTTCCTGATACATCCCCGAATGGCCTGGCTCCAATTTCAAAGCAATGCCATTTTCCTTCTGAACTCCTGCCCACCAGTCAAATTATTTTTTTTTTCTCTCATCACCATCTTGAAGCATCTTGATCACCTCTTAATCTTTCATACTCCGAGTCTATGCAACCTATTGATATAATTGAATCTTTTTGGCCTAGTGAATCTGTGTTGCAGCCTCATCAAGACCAATATGCTGTTTCTAAGGTACAGTGTGCAGAAGTGAGTGCAGTTTGCAAACTGATGTCTCACTATGGTTTCAGATCAACTGCAACATAACTTTCCCCTTTCTCTTCCAGCCCCTTGAGACAAATACCGACATTCCATTCATATCTTAATATTTTTCACCCTGTCAGTCAACAAAGAATATATAGAGCAGAAACTGGCCATTTGACCCAACATGTCTGTTAGCCTCTGCTGTTACCTCCTTGTCTGGTTTTTACTGACATCTATTCTGATCCCAATGTTGGATACAACTACAATTAAACTATGGAAAAAGCCACCAGTTTGTTAAATGTATCTGAGTGCTCTAATGCACAAAGTTAGCATTCAAACCTGATTGAAGTGACAATGGATCACCTTGACTGGAACATTGGTTCATACATTGTCCACATCAATCAATCTCCATTAATGTTTAGATGAGAGAAATCACAGTAGCCTTGGAATAAGCACTGTGCACCCTAATTGCCTATTTATCAAAATACAAATTTATGTATTGTAATGCTCATTTTAATATTTTCACAACATTATTACAAATCTTAGTTGTGGAAAGAAAAAGTTTAAATAGACTGTGATTAATTATTTCTTTAAGGTGCGCTAAAGGTTAAAGACATTTCCCCAGGATCAATGGTTTTAATTTGCAGAAATCTGAGCTATTGCGGGGGAACAACAATATTTGGCTTTTGTCCATTAGAAATTAGCTGCATTTTGGGATTTAGGAGCTTTTAGTTCGAATTTTATTATAACAATTTAAGCTCCTTCTAGTCCTCAGAAAGACACATGGACAATGCTATTGACTTGTACTGATCGTGGAAGTGTTGGTGTTTATAAATTTCCAGCAAGTAAATAAACTAGTTGTTTGGTTTGTGACTGCAAACTGTTGCCTGCCTGTAACTATGTGCTTAGCAGTGGTTAGCTTAATTACAACTTAAACAGGAAATCAAATGTCCCTTTGGACCCAAGTGACTTTAGTGGATTAATCTTTCAATGCAGACTAGTCATGGTTCATGGAATTGAGGAACTGTAATTGTAACTTTAACTTTCCTGTTCATTCTTCTCAGGATATTCCTGAAAAAATTAATCTGAGTGAGATGAATGTGTTAACTCTTTCAGCACTTCATGTTGATGATGCTCACATTATTCCTTGTTCATTCTTTTGAATCAAGTTCCCCTATCAATGAAGCAGATGCAGTCAATCAACAGCAAGACACAAGCTCAGATTGAAACAACATATTACAGATGCTGCAAATCTGAAACAAATCCACACAATGCTGGAGAAACTCAGCAGGTCTGGCAGCATCTGTAGAGAGAGAAAACATTTTGAGTTCCAACATGACTCTTCTTCAGAACTGAAAGGGCTTGGAAAATAGTTGTCTCTCTACTTTTAACAGAAGCAGATGAGGAGCGAGAGGAATAGATGGCATGGAGACCCAGTGCAAAAGACAAATGAGTTGTTAGTTATAGTGTAAGAAAAATAGAGAAGTAAAATAAGGTGAGAAAGGGAGAGAACAGGCCCTCTCTGCTTGGAGCAAAGACAATAACATACAAATAAGATGTAGGGAGTGTGGGGAATGTGATTTGCAAGTGCTCAGGCTCAAACAGTATGGAGTTCAATGTTGAGTCTTGGAGGCTGTAATGCACCTCTTGTTCCTTGAGTGTGTGTTGTGCTTCACTAACAACAGTAAAAATATTCTCTCTCATTGTTCAGTAACATGCTGACAGTCAATGGACATGGCTTTGCAGAGAACGGTTGGTGTCAGTGGAAGTCACTACCTTGAACAGGGAAGAGCAGGTAGATATCCAGCCAGGAGCAATGCGTCTAAAGATAATGATGTAAAATCTTCATGCTATTGTGTAACATTTCAATATTAGTCCTGACTGACTTGGTGTTGCTTGGAAGACTTTGCTTATTCAAATGACCATCCTGTTTATCTGCATAACCAGTCACTTTGTATAACATGCACTTTTATGTGGGTAGATCACAGTGTGAAGCACTTGAGACATTTTGATTTGGCATTTGATCAATTCCTGATGAAGAGCTTATGGTCAAAACATCGATTTTCCTATTCTTCAGATGCTGCCTGACCGGCTGTGCTTTTCCAGCACCACACTCTTTGCCTCTGATCTCCTGCAGTGCTCACTTTCTCCCATTTGGGCAATGTAGACAGGTTTTACCTTGTGATTCATTTCTGCTAATCCTTCCTCAGGACATCTTTTCCTTTCTTCTTCCGTGGACTCTGGGTGTCACTGATGAGGCCCCCATTTTTACTCCATCCCTAATTGTCTGAGTGACTTTCATGGGCCATCTCTTAAGGAAATTAAGGGTCAACTACATCGCTATGGGTGTGGAGTTACATGGGCCAGATCAGACAAAGATGGCAGATTTCCTTCCCTCAAGAGTATTAGTGAACCAGATGGCTTTTAACAAGAGACAGTAGTATTATGGCCACCATTAGACTAGATTGTAATTTATTAATTGAATTCAGATTTCACCATCTGCTATATTGAAATTCAAGCCTGTGTTCCCAGAGCATTAACATCGGCCTCTGGGTTAACAGTCCTGTGATATAACCATTATCCCACCACATCCCCATTAATACTGGGTATATTTCCTCAAGTTTGACTAAAGTATAAATTCAAAATCAATATTTTAGTTTTTCTGCACAGATATTTGAATTAAAACACTCAGAAAAGTCTCTTCCTATATTGAATTTACTGAAATGCAAACAGGAAAATCAGACATGTTTATATTGAGTTGGCCAGTCAATGGTGAACGAACCATTTTTATTGGTGGGTTGCCAATGCAACTTCAACCATTTGGCCAATATTTTGTTGTGTTTGCACTAGATCTTCTCAAATCCTGAATGATGTGGGTAATGGCAAGTCAGTTGGGAAAAATATGGTGAAAGTGGAAAAATGAGACTCTTGACATTGAGAGGAAATGGTCTGGTTTTGGATCCAAGGTTCAACTGGTGAGTTGAGAATCTTTCTGGTGAGTGGTGAGAAGCCTAACCTCCTGCATTACTGTCGGATTTATATGGTTTTGTTGATGTCCCAGTGATGGAAAGATACCAGACACCAAGAATTCCTGACACAAAAGTGCCTCCAACTCAACACTTGTTCCTCTGGTCTCCATCTTGGGTAATAGTTCCCAACACCTCTGGGCACACTCCATGGGCAGTGAGCTCCTGTTACCCCTGTCCTCAAAGGCTGGCTTTGGACATGTACCATCCTCACCATATCATGACACACTGAGTCACTTGGTATATAGGTCTCCATTTCAATGCTGCACTTTGGAGCACATTGACCCTCTACACTGCTATGCTGCTACCAGGCTGCATTTACAGAGACATACACCCATCTTATGGGTTAGAGCTGGCCTCACCTCCAGGTCCTTAGCTGGCTGTCTCAGCACACACTCCCTTTGCATTAACTTGGATTACTGACATCTCTGCTCTCTCTGTTGGCACCTTGCTGCCTTAATCCAATCTTGCGGGCTCAATTATCTTTCTGTCTTGTCATGCCTTTTAGGCAAAGACAAAGTTAAGCAGTTTGTCATGGTTACCAGTGCTGTCAGCACTGTGGTACCTACATCTCGTATCTACACTGTGTGCCAGCACCTTTCCCAGGAGACCGCACTGAATGTGCTTCAAGCAGGTGGTCATGTCTCAAGGTCTAAGGGAATAGTTGTCAGTCAAATCAAGGGGATTGTCATCAGTCAGGGGTCCCACCACAATCAGTCAAAAACAGTGCCTGGTCTCAGGCCAGGGGCTTGGACACTGCCAGTCAGGCACTTGAGATATTTAGAGCCAGCGGTTCCATATTAGTACAGTCCAAGGTGTGGGCCACAGTCAGTCCTGAACAGTGGCAGGATGTTATGCTGCACTGGCTGCTAAGGGAAGAGTAGCACTCCATTAGACAGATTTCTAACATGGCTCGGTGTCTAAGGATGCATAATCTGTGTAGCTTCATTCTTATAGCCGCAGTTACATCAGTGGTCAGTCAGACAGGTGATGATGGAAAAGAGCAATACATTTCAGGAATGTGAGCTTGAATTCCCCCTTCGTCAGGTGTTACGCTCTGAAAGCTTGCAGTTTCAAATAAACCTTTTGGACTATAGCCTGGTGTCATGTGATTTCTGACTTTGTCCACCCTGGTCCAACACTGGCACCTCCACACAATGTGAATGGGAAGGAGATGATTAATGTTTTGGGTAAGACCTGTCTCAAGATGGAGAGAACTAATGGAGTTATTTGGTCTTATAACAATGAATTATTTAATTTGAGTTGAATTTTTAAAAAGTACACAATGGGGAATTTCAGCTTTGATGAAAGAGTAGAGGAAGCTGAGAGGTCATTTATTTGGGATGTATAAAATTCTGAAAGGCTTTGATGGAATGATATATGACAAATCTATTTCAGCAGATAGATCAATAAGCAAGATGTGGATTCAAAGTAATTGATAGAATGATTAAAGGAGAGTATTTGGAAACTCACCACCTGAAAGAGAGGGAGAGACAGGAAGCTTCATTGCTTTTAGAAAGCTCTAAGAAATGAACTGGAGGTATCAGAACAGGGGCAGGAGAGCAAGCACAGGTATCTGGGATTAGACCGGACTCTTCTATCTCAGCTCGCACATACATGATGGGGCTTCTGGTCTGTAAATATTTCAATTTTGCTACAAATTTGTACCTCTAGTGGTTAAATGCTTTGAAATGTATGCACTAAAATCAGTACTAATAACTAACTCACCTTTACTTTTCATAACCCTCGGACTGTCTGGAGCTGTTAGAGTTATAGCAACTAGAGTAGGCCTTTCAGCTCCTTCACCTTGTCTGCTATTCGTTGGCTGGTGTGTATCCTAATTCTAATTACCATTTTGCTACAGATCCTTTCTGCCATTGTCTGGCAAATATTTCTCAATCACAATTTTGAAATTACTACTCAGCCTCATCTATTGCTTTTCGTAAGGGTGGTTCGACTATCCGTTGTTGTTTCCTACCTTGTTGCCATAGTAACCAAACTGTGAGCACTGTCCTCAATGAATCCACACCTTATTTCCCAATCTATATTTATATAGAAAACATTAAATGAATTATATGGCATGGTTTTATGTTTTCATCCGTCAAAACTGTCACTATGGTTAATTAGTACCTGTGAACGTGTGAAATATTATGGTGGCCTACTACTTAGAGAAGATCCTTAAATTCATATTAATCAGATCACGAATCATTTCCCCTTGATCCTGCTCAGCTCTCGGTCTGCCTTACCATGTGTTCTCCATTCTCAGTAGCTTTAAGCCATTGCCCCATCACTTACTTGAATTTCTCAAATATTCAAACCTTTTTTCTCTAAATTTTGAAAATCACTGAATTTGCCAGAAAATTCAACTCAATATGATAGTAGTAAACATAATGCTTGCAAAATACATTCCAAGTCAGGTATGTAGACCAAGGGCTAAATATTTAAAATGGAAAAATACAGAAAGGGTGTAATTTTTTATGGATGTGCCATGTTCCACTCTGAATTGTTTTGATTTATAACATCCATTCTTTGTAAAGCACAGTGGCACACAGCCCAAAGGATACTATCATTTCCAGCCCCTTTTGTGTACTATGGCAGTATCTTGTTCAAGTTTCCTTTTCATCTCTAATACTCAGAATTGTAAAGGTCAATAAGCCAGCTGTTTCCAAACCACTACACAAGTTAGTTTATCTATTGTCTTGTTGTTTTGATGTAATTGGTAGCACAAGGCAAATAAAAGTTAAACGTCAAGCTGGGTTTGTAGACATCTGATCAGGTAACTGTTACTGTTAAATAATATTACTCTTGGGGCTTGTGGACTAATTAGCATTTATTTCTGCTGCATTCAGGCAAGCACTGAACAATTAAGTGTTCAAACTTCCCATGAAAGAGCTGCCTCTTCATTCACGCATCACTTGTATTGGATGAAGTCAGATTTGGAGCAATTTGAAGTTGACCCTTCCCTGATGCTGTCACCTCCATCTGAGCCAGTTCAAAAATCCACTGTCAGAATTATCCAGAAAATTCAAAAAGAGCAATTAAAATTTCAAAGTGCTTTTATATTTAAAATTGTTAATCAGAGTAATTGTTCTGCATTAGTAAGTACTGTAATATAAACTGATATTTTTGTGTGTAAGTTAATCAAATCTTGTACAAAAAAACAAAATGTTCATTTGAAATGCATTTTGTCATTTTTGTTTTGTTCTTTTCATGAGCGGCATCTTTCTTCAAGCAATATTTCCCTTTGCAAATAGCCACTGACCCTCTTTAAGCAAAGTGTTATCGGAAGAACTGCATGATCAAACTGGACCTTTCTCCTCTGATTTTTGCCATTTGTATTCAGTCCTTATAGGAGGTAACACTAGGAGATTTTCAAAGATGACTGTTATACAGCAGCTCTGTTTATTTACCTCTTTCTCCAACCTAGATCCAGTCTGCATTGTCTGACTGCTGTGCTTAATAAATGCCATGCCCTTTTGAACTCCAGCAACAACTATCCATGTTGTTCCATGGAGTGATGTGGCAGACCAGCCCTGAGTTTCTTCATGATTCCTACTCAGCACACCAGACAGTGGGCAAAATCGTTTCCCTCTGTCGTTTAGCAGACCAACCAATATTTCCAGTGACTGCTCTGTGGCCAGAGTCTGTGTAAATTTTGAGAATGGGATTGCAAACTGAATTTCCCAATTGAAGACTCTAACTTTCTAGAGTGTTTCAGGTAACTGCCTGCCCATTGGGGATCATGTTTTACAGGGTGATCGCTTCAGTAAATTAAAAGTAGCTGAGCTCTCTGCTGTAAAGGTTGTCATGCCTTCTAATGCTGTGCAAGTGTCAGGTCTTCAGATGTTACTGTGTCAATGTCTGAAATGTGCTGCAACACTTATAAATAAATACAAATGTGAAGCCAGGGTTCATTTCAATTGAAACGCCGACTGAATGTGACAATGTTTGTTTTTTCTTATTTTCGTGGCACCATTTGCAAATGTAGCTCTCAGCTGGGCACCGAGCCAGCACCCGGAGTTAGCAGGGAAAAAAAATTCATCTTGTTCAATATTGTTCCGTCTTGCTCAATGCTTTACATTTTTTGTTTGTACAATAGCATCAGTGTATGGAGAAAGTGAAGATTGATTGAAGGTGATATTATCGGTGAAGGCAAGATGCCCACAGCCCTGACCATGACTCCAGATGTCAATGATAAATGTAACAGGAAGCCTGTTACCATCCTGGGATCTGACTTAATTTTGTTACTGACAAAGTTCTTTGATCAGTTGTTAATCTGCAGTAGGTTTTGACAGATGTGACCAAAAGCTTAAAAAAGACCCTAATGACTTCATTGGGTAATTTTATGTAAAAAAATTCTGAACTGCCATCTCTTCAACAACTATTTGGCAATGTGCTGATTCAAATGTTTGTATTTTTTATGGGTCAAAGAAGAACTTGAAGATATTGCTCTTAATTAATGTCAAATTGCCCTTCAAAATTAGCACCATGGAGCCTACAGTACACACACTGTGACTGTCTCTACCCTAAAAATTAAAATACCTTGTAGTTAATGATCAGCACTTTTCCTGTTGTTTCCCTTCCAAAATCATTCTCAGGCTTTCAGTGTATATAATTGTAAGGATTAAATATAAGGAATTAAACATTTGCAAATGCATCCCAGGCAACATGTCAAATACTTCATTCGCATATTAAATTCACTGTAATTACAAAGCTATTAATTATCTTGACTTTTTTTTACAATATCAGTAATAATAATATGATTGGCACATACATGTGCTTGGATTTCGATAGACTAATAATTAAAGTAATGAAATATTAGAAATGCAGGGTTCTAAACATATATTGACTAAATAAAGAGGAGTGCAGTTATTGTCTGGAATAATAAGACTGAGGCTTTCAGGCAGGATGTCACACAGAGCCGAGCTGTTTGATTCCGATTGATTCCTGTTAAGAATGGACTAAAATGTAGAGACTCGTCTCTCCCAGTCCTGTACTTATAGCTGAAAACAGTGGAAACACTTTCTTTCAGTAAAGATTATGGGCTGGATTATTGCAAAATAGTATACTCTTGGGGTCTTTAAAAAGTGAATTGGGTGTATTATCCCACTCCTGTTCTTATTTATAGAGGTTCTGGTTTTGGACTGGGGTGGACAACGTCAGAAGTCACATGACAACAAGTTATAGTCCATCAGGTTTATTTGAAATCGCAAGCTTTCAGAGTGAAGTGTGTGTTTTCAAACAAACCTATTGGACTGTAACCTGATGTTGTGTGATTTCTGACCATTTTCTCCAGACAGAAACATAACTCACACAGGAGTAGAACTCCGTGGAATCATTTACAACTCGCGCTGAGTACAAACAGACCTCGTTTTCAGTGTTCCAATGGACTCGACCTGCTGTGTTGGAACTGAGAATTAATGGAGGAGCTATAAAAACTTTCAAATGGTGCAGAGATCTATTTTTGAATCATGGTCTGAAGTTATTTTAGTTACTAAGTCTTAAAAAGTTTTAACTTAAAGAAATGTAGCTGTACCTATCAGGTATTGTTTAAAACCAAACTGGAATGCATCATTGACAGGTTATTTGGTGTAGCTTAGCACACTCTTGTCCTCAATTCTTCTTTCAATTTCAGTAAGCTTCATTGACATTTCCTGGGGATGCTAAGGCCATAACTAATGTTTGACTGAGCTTCAAAACCTTCAGAAATAGTTTTATCAGAGGTTTTGGAGGGAAACGAGGTAGTGAGTATATATTTTGCTTTGCAGTTGGAAAGTTTAGGTCTTGTGTTTGAAAATGAGTTCTGAAATAACTCCACAGAGGCCAGTATCCCGTCACCAAGCCTGTCTTTATTTGCACATGCACAGTACATCACACTGTCCCAACTAACTCAGAGCTGGCTCTGAGAGTGAGCAGAACCCCTGACACTCCTGTTTGTATCTGTCAGCCAGGGCTCCCTGATTGGACCAGGTTAATAGCCCCAATTAGGGAACTCATGTTCTATGAGGTCCACCTGATTAGCCTCATTCCAATCACTGCAGAGGCTTGAGCTCAAAAAATCAAACCCCACGCTACCATCTAGTGCAATGCTATCTTGTCAGGGGTAAAAACAATGACTGCAGATGCTGGAAACAAGATTCTGGAGTGGTGCTGGAAGAGCACAACAGTTCAGGCAGCATCGAAGGAGCTTCGAAATTGACGTTTCGGGCAAAAGCCATTCCTGATGAAGGGCTTTTGCCCGAAACATTGATTTCGAAGCTCCTTGGATGCTGCCTGAACTGCTATGCTCTTCTAGCACCACTAATCCAGTATCTTGTCAGGGGGACTATTGCATCAAGAAATGTCAAACTGAGACTTGTCTGCCCACTCAGCTGAACATGCAAGAAATCACAGCACAGGTTCAAATGAGATTTATGCAATTCCTTCTTATTGTCCTGGTCAATAGTTGTCTCTGAACTAACATCATAAAAACCTTTATTTGGCCATAAAAAACCTGCTGAAAAAGACACACTTTGTTGAAATGTTTTACTTTGCACTCATCAGGACCATTTGCATGAATAGACATTCAAGGGTAAAGCAAATATTTGTACCATATGAGATGGCAGATTAGTTGGCAATTGCACTCTCCTTAACAGAGGCTTTGCCATGGTGAATGCACCAGTTAAATGAAAATTGACAGTTAACTGCCATATTTTGTTTAAATTTTAAATACGCCTCGTTGACACAGTTTGGTCAAGGCTGTCACCTATTCCAATGAGTAGAAACTGGTGCAGTGCATAAATATATTATTTTGTTGTGTAAAGAATGGGCCCCTGTTCATTCATACATGGAGCTTTCTGTCCATGATCCCTCTCAGTTTGTTTTCTTGTGTGGGAACCTCAGAGGTACGTATGTGGCAGTGACTTTCTAAAACTGACCATCAATGCTGGGATCAGAGCAGCACACTGATCAGTGAGTGGATACCCTCAGAGCAGCTCAGACGGGACATAAATAGAAATTGCTGGAAAAGCTCAGCAATGTCTGGCAGCTTCTGTGGTGAGAAATCAAGTTAATGTTTCAGGTAGAGTAATCCTACTTCAGAACAGAGGAAAGGTCACTCGCCACAAAATGTTAGCTCGGATTTCTCTCCACAGTTGCTGCCAGATCTACTGAGCATTTCTAGCACATCTATTTTTGTCTCTAAGTTACAACATCCACAGTTTTTTCAGTTTTGATTTAGCTCAGGTGGGATGTTGCTGCCAGTATATGCAAGTATGTCATAATGTCTTTTCCATGATAAAACAGATTTGATGTTTAACACATTCTAGTTTGTCGGACCCTGGGTATGTGCAAATTAATTGTTTCCCACATTACAATAGTGACTTCAAAAATTCTTCATTGAGGGGACTCAGTGATGTAGTGGCAATGTCACTGGATCCAGAAGCCCAAACTGATGTTTTGCCACATTGGTTTGATTTGCACCCATAGCAGGTGGTGACATTTGAAGTCAAAGAAGAAAAGATTCTGGAATGAAAAGCCAATCTCAACATTGGTATATAAAAAAAACATCTAGTTCACTAATGTCCATAAGGGAACAAAATCATGATCCTCACCTGGTCTGGTCTCCATGTGACTCCAGGCCCACAGCAATATGGCCGACTCTTAATTGGCTTGAGTGCCAATTGATTCAAGTCAAGTTGAGATGAGTAACAAATGCAGGGCTTGCCAGTGATGCCCATATCCCATACAGGAGTTTTTAAAAGCTGTAAAACACTAGAGAGCATCGTGGGGTCAGGAAAGGCATTTTCAGAATTCCAGTTGTTCTCCTTTAAGCACAAGCTCCCTGCATTGGGGGCAGTGCAGGGAATCCGCTGAAGGCTGTAAGGTGGCAAGGCAAGAATGGAAAGAAACAACGAATGGAAAGGAACGCCGTTGTTGAGGAGGGGAAGTTCTCTATCTGCTCAGAGCAGGAAGATATTTATTGTTGATACTTGGAAGAAGCAAATATTCTAATCCAATGCATGCAGCAATACAGCAGTGCAGCATCCCAAACATTATGCTGGTACGTTATATATAACTCCTGATTTGAATCATAGTTGAAAATGAATTTTAACTGAAGTTCTTTCAACTTAGTGGTTAGCAATACTGATTGATGGGTCTAAACAAGACACAGGAAATCTTACATCCACTGTCATTTGGAAAGGAAACAGGTATTGTACTCATTGCTCTATAGGTTAACCTTATCTGAGCTGATATTGAATACCTGATATCCCCATGTCAGATACAGGACAATAGTCCCATTAAACCTTCGAGTGAAGGGAATCACTGCTTTTCTTTCAATTGGCTGTAATTCTAATTGCTGAGACTCTGACCACTCGGACCTGTCAATCAGCATTGAAATAAAAACAACAGTGAGGTCTCCTGTAGCGGGGACACATAATAAAGAAGCACACTGAAATTTTTAAATGGTCTTTTTAGGAAAGGGGACATTTTACATTGAAGGAAAACAGTTGATAAAACATTGCAGTGTATTCAGCTCTGATTAGCTGAGATTAAATGGGACAGACATAACTTCCGATCCACTGTATCCACTGATTGAGAGAAAGTAACAGCTTCTGTTGTCCTTTTATTATTGAGAAACAGCAGTCTGTCAGAAGTTAGACATTCCACGAACTGATAACTTGGTTTGACATCATTCAGTATTGATTTACTGATTAAAAAAAGTCAACAATTGAAAAAGTGTTCATTTCAAATAACGTCAGATCCGAGCATCTCTATAAAGGAGATGTTCTTTCTAGATTTGAGAGTTATATAGAGAAGCTCTGGTTGACTCCCACAGTCCAAGATGTGCAGGGTCAGGTGAATTGGCCATGCTAAATTGCCCGTAGTGTTAGGTAATGGGTAAATGGGGTATGGGTGGGTTTCGCTTCGGCGGGTCGGTGTGGACTTGTTGGGCCGAAGGGCCTGTTTCCACACTGTAATGTAATGTAATGTAATCTAATCTAATGTAATGTAAAATGTAATGTAATGTCAGATCCGAGCATCTCTATAAAGGAGATGTTCTTTCTAGATTTGAGAGTTATATAGAGAAGCTAGTTTTGTCTACGACATAATCCAAAATGGTGAGCCCATCCCATCTGCCGGAGAAATGGCTCTGGCTGTCTTACACAGAATACCACCGTATCACTGCACCTTCTCGAAGCTCCAGCCTTCACGACTCCAGGTGGTTCCTCTGAATTAGATAGCTTCACGACCAGGTCTTTGAAGGACCACGAGAAATATCACGGTAAGGCCAAAACAATCGTAAATCCGATGTGAGTTACTCCTCATAGTGTCTCAGTCAGTGACTGAATTACTGATGGCATCAAAAATATCATGTATCATCACTGCACAAAGATTTGTTTCCAAATTAAGTAAAGACATCAAGCCTATCAAAAGGTGCTGATGGTTTAGTGGAATTGCCATTGATCAAGTCATCTGGAGACTGAGGCAATGCTCTGAGGATGGAGTTTGAATCCTGCTGATGGTGGAATTGGCACTCAATAAATGTCTGCAAGTCAGACTCTAATGATGACAGTAAAATCATTGTCAGGAGGGAGGGGGAAAATCTGGCTCACTAATTTCCTTTAGGGAAGGAAACTGCCATCCTTACCTGCTGTAGCCCACATGTGATTCCAGATTCACAGCAAAGTGATTGATTCTTAACTGCCCTCTGGGCAAGAAACGCTGGCCCACAAAACTAACCGCCAACAGGTGAATGTCTTTTTTTCCAATGAGACACCAACAGCAGGATTGAGTATTTTCAAATTGGACAATGGGTGACAATTTCTGATTGTAACAGCTCTCATTCTTGTCAGAAAAACATATCTGTTCAGATTTGCAAATAAGGAGTTGCTAAAAGTGGAACCTCTGCAGACCTACCAGCTGTGATCATGTTGTGCTACTGCACACATCAAAGAAACAAAGGAGGGATTTGGAAATATTTTCAATAATGGAAGCATTCTTGTTCTTTTCTCAGATTTGCTGGTCTCCAACAGCTGCATCCAATTCCTCGGCTCGGCTGAAGGCTTAGATTTTCAGACCCTGTTGCTTGATGAGGAGCGAGGGAGACTGTTAGTAGGAGCCAAGGACCACATCTTCCTACTCAACTTGGATGATCTGAACAAAAACATCAGAAAGGTCAGAGAACATCACTCGGGTTATTTGCCTGAATTTAAATTCATTTTATTTCTTTACCATTCCAAAAACAAAATATCAATTTCCTTGGGCTATGCTCGAGATCATTCCCATTTATCACAGAGATCATATCAAATAGGTACTGGACCATCATGAATGCTGGTACATTGGAGGTTCGACTTTGGCACACTTATTCGGTTGGCACACTTGAGTCACTGCTGCATATCCGCACAGCATTTTGCATCAACAAAGCTTTTAAATGTTTTAAACCTGAACTCCTGGGGTCAGCTCACTAGATATATTCAAGAGGGAGCTGGACAAAGCTCTTGGGGCTAAAAGGACCAAGGGGTATGGTGAGAAAGTGGAATGGGATACTGAGATTGCATGATCATCCATTATCATATTGAATGGTGGCACAGGCTCGAAAGGCCGAATGGCCTACTCCTGTACCCCTTCTCTATGTTTTTGTGTTTCTATGACAGTGATCACATTACTACTTGTGGGAACTTGCTGTATGTAAATTGGCTGCTTCAAATCCTACATTTCAACAGTGACCACTTTATATAGTTCACTGTAAAACTCATCTGAACATAAACAGCCATGAACAGCACTAATATTTCTTTTGCAGTGAAGTGAATGGTATAACGACATGGGGTAATTTACACTTCAGATGGAGACTGTTTGGCCCTCGAGGTCATTCTCGATCCCTTGGATATATCCAGACGGTTCCACTCCCCTGCCCAATCCTCATCAGCCTGTAACTTTATTTTGCACATTGCTCATCCAGTTACCTCTGGAAATCATTGATTCTTTCAATATCCACCAGCCTCAAGGGCAAAACAATCCAGGCCTTTACCATTCGCTGTTAAAAAATGTTCTTACTCACACTTTCCCTGCATACTTTGCTCAAAATTTGAAATCTGTGTCCTCTGGTCCTTGTAAAATCAACCACTTGGAAGAGATTTTCCTTGCCTAGCTTACTTCAACATGTCATGATCTTGCACATATCTATATGATGTTCCCCGATCACATCTCCTGCAAGGAGAGCGGCCCCAGCCTTTCCAACCTAAGACCATAAGACCATGAGACATAGGAGCGGAAGTAAGGCCATTCGGCCCATCGAGTCCACTCCGCCATTCAATCATGGCTGATGGGTATTTCAATCCACTTACCCGCATTCTCCCCATAGCCCTTAATTCCTTGTGACATCAAGAATTTATCAATCTCTGCCTTGAAGACATTTAGCGTCCCAGCCTCCACTGCACTCTGCGGCAATGAATTCCACATGCCCACCACTCTCTGGCTGAAGAAATGTCTTTGCTTTTCTGTTCTGAATTTACCCCCTCTAATTCTAAGGCTGTGTCCATGGGTCCTAGTCTCCTTGCCTAACGGAAACAATTTCCTAGCGTCCACCCTCTCCAAGCCATGTATTATCTTGTAAGTTTCTATTAGATCTCCCCTTAATCTTCTAAACTCCAATGAATACAATCCCAGGATCCTCAGCCGTTCCTCATATGTTAGACCTACCATTCCAGGAATCATCTGTGTGAATCTCCGCTGGACACGCTCCAGTACCAGTATGTCCTTCCTGAGGTGTGGGGACCAAAACTGGACACAATACTCCAAATGGGGCCTAACCAGAGCTTTATAAAGTCTCAGTAGCACAACAGTAGCACAACATATTCCAACCCTCTTGAGATAATTGACAACACTGCATTCGCTTTCTTAATCACGGACTCAACCTGCACGTTTACCTTTAGAGAATCC
>NC_057732.1:54981750-54991343 GCF_004010195.1 Chiloscyllium plagiosum
AGGATACTATCTGTCCCCCTAATTATAGAATCCCCTATAACCACTACTTGTCTTTTTGCTCCCCCCTCTTGAATGGCCTTCTGCACCATGGTGCCGTGGTCAGCTGGCTCATCCTGTCCAGAGCCCTTTTCCTCATCCGTACAGGGAGCAAGAATCTCATATCTGTTGGACAAGGTCAAGGGCTGAGGCTCCTGCACTAAGCTTGCTACTAAATGCCCTTCCAACTCAAGAACCATCCTGGAAAACCTTCTCTGTATTCTCTCACTGGCCTTCATATGTTTCCTAAAGTGTGGTGACCGGAACTGGGTGCAATATACCAGTCAGGATGTACCTCGATTCAATATAACCTCCCAATTTTTGTAATCCAGGCCAGTATTTATGAAGCTCGTGACCCCATATAAGTTAATAACTACTCTCCCAAAGTCCTGCTAACTTCATCTTTCCTCCCAATTATAGTTTTTGCTTGAAAAATTCACCTGAGAAGCATCCTGCTGATTTTATGTTTCTTCATAAACTCTATCTTCCTCATCATCCAAAGTGCCCTAATTTTGGCGCCATCATCTTTCACACACATGATTGAATGTGTCAAGCTATAACTCAAGTATCACTTTCTTAAAGATCATCCATTTTTCCATTTTAGCTTCTCCTCTCAGTCTTTGGTACCATTTTATCTTGGCTTTCCATCCCATTGCAATTAATCCTCTTCCAGTTCAGAAGTTCTACCTGAAACTGTTCCTCGCTTGAGTGTGTGACCAGTGGTGTGCCGCAAGGATCGGTGCTGTATCCACCATTTTTTGTCACTTATATAAACAATTTGAATGTGAATATTGGAAGAATATTTAAGGTTTCAAGTGACACCAAAATAGATGGTATAATGGACAATGAGGAAGGTAATCAAGCTTACAAAGAGATTTTGATCAGATAGGCTAATGGGCAGAAGAGTGGCAGATGGAGATTAATTTAGACAAAAGTGAGTTGCCACATTTTGGGAAGGCAAATCAGGGCAGGACTTATATACTTAATGGTAAGGTCCTGGGGAATGTTGCCAAGCAAAGAGACATTGGAGTGCAGGTTCATTGTTTCTTGAATGTGGAATCGCAGGGAGACAGGGTGATGAAGAAGGCATTTGGTATACTTTCCTTTATTGGTCAGCTCATTGAGTATAGGAGTTGAGATGTCATGTTACAACTGTATAGCTCATTGATTCAGCCACTTTTGGAAAACTGCATTTAATTCTGGTCTCCCTGCTAAAGGAAATATGTTGTGAAACTTTAAAGAGTGTAGAAAATGTTTACAAGGATGTTGCCAAGGATGGAGGGCTTGAGCTATAGGGAGATGCTGAACAGGCTGGGTCTGTTTTCCTTGTGGTGTCAGAGGCTAAGGGGTGACCTTATAGAGGTTTATAAAATCATGAGGGGCATGGGTTGGGTGAATAACGAAGGTCTTTTTTCCCAAGGTAGGGAAGTTCAGAACTACAGGGGATAGATTTAAATTAAAGGAGAAAGATTTAAAAGAGTAATATGGGGCAGCTTTTTCATGCAGAGGGTGGTGGGTAAATGGAGTGAGCCAGTAGAGGAAGTAGTGGAGACTGGTACAATTACAACATTTAAAAGACATCCGAATGGGTATTTGAAGGGTTTAGAGGGATATGGACCAAGTGCTGGCAAATAGGACTGGATTAATTTAGGATATCTGGTTGGCATGGATGAGTTGGACTAAAGGGTCTGTTTCCATGCTGTACAACTCTATGACTCTATGCTTCTAATCCAAACCTCCGAAATTATGATCATTCTTACCCAAACGGTCCCCCCTACACACTTGATCCACTTGGCCCACCTCAGTTCCCAGCACCTGATCCCACAATACTTTCTTTCTCATGGAATCAGTAGGGTCAAGGACCTATTATGTCTTGATTGAAGGAAGAATTACAGTGCTACATATAAGTGGGAAATCTACATAATTTGACAGCAATCTAGTTTTGAGGTTTGAATTGAATTTATTGTCACCTGTACCAAGGCACAGTGAAAAGCTTTGTCTTGTGATCAATACAGGCAGATCACAGAGTTAAATAGCATAGATAAGTAAATAATAGGTAAACAGCCGCAAAAACAAAAACACAGGGACAGTAGGATAGAAACTCTTACAAAACAGTGTGTGTTCAGGCTTCTGTACCTTCTCCCCGGTAGAGGTTGTAGTTTATGTACTGGAATAATTTTGCCTTGGAAGAGATCGTAAACATTTGGAGTACATCTAGAGAAACTGTTCCCTTTCAAAAGGATTGAGAACTAGAAGACACTGATATAAGGAAACAAGGAAATGTGAGGTGATAAAAACCATTTCCCTCAGTGAGTAGTTAGGGTGTGGAACACACTGCCTGGAAATGTGATGGAGACAGGTTCATTGAGACATTCAAGAGGATATTAGATGATTATTTATATTGAAACAATGTGTTATGGGGAAAAGGCAGGAAAATGGCTCAAAGTCATACGGTCATTCAGAAGCCAGACAAACAGTCTCCTGCTACACCAGAACAATTCTGAGATTTGGTAATTTTCCTAGATGGTTACATTTTATAAGTTGATGATGTGATTTCCTTAAAAGATACATTAAGTCCTTAGCAACTGCTATTCTGAAAACAAGCCTCCTGTGATCATAGCCTTTTATCATTTTGCAAACCATAACTGTTGAGGGATCTCCCAGTGGTCTCCTCCTGCTCCTAATTTGTACATTTGTATGCTGAGAAGATTGAGAATATTTAGAGTGTAAAATGACTGTAACAAACTCCAAACAAATATTTATTTTCCAGGATAGCATCAGGACCTCTCCCCTATTTATATTCATCTGTTGGCAGAATTCTATCAGAGCTCCATGCCCTGTTCATAAGATTAATTTAATTCATTAGGGATACTGAAAGCTGATGTTCAGAGATTAATTTAAAGTTCTTGTGGTTCTAACTAACTGAAATGGCTGGCTTCTCAGTTGATATTCAAAGTGCCTGGACCCTGGCCCTGATGAATGAGCGAGAACTGATATGGTTAGTTTAATGAATTATTCAACTTGCTCTTTGTTAGATAACATTTGCTTTAAACATTTCTAGAAGTGGATTTTTACCAAAGGCTTTTGGAATGAGGGTTCACAAACATTTCTATTTGCACTATCATGATGGCTTACTTTGAAACCATGTTTATTTGACAATTAAATTTAATGAAGAAATTTTCTTTACAAATCAGGAAACACATCAGTAAGTAACATTGCAATAGTTCAAACCTAACTGAACATAATGACATGATGAGGGAATCTGCAGGTATGAAAGGAGTAAGTAACTGTTTGAAATGGGAGTCATCAATGAATAGCCCACACAATAAAACTTGCAAAACAAAAGTTACATTTTTGCTGGCCAGACTATTGAGGTAGTTTGTATCATTTACAGTTTAAAATTAGTTTCTGGATCTTATATCTGCTGTCGGTTTGATGGAAGGGCATAGTTTTCTGCATGAAGTTATCCTGTATCCATAATGTGCAATGGGCAGGAATTTGACACTGTCTACTCCTTTTATACTTTTATTACAAAGATCCTAACAGAGGATTGAATGTTCTGGGAAAATCTAATTCTGCCACAATATCAATGATCTTTGTACTATGGTTATAATTTAGCATGTGAGGAATTTTAATCAAGGAAAATAGAGTTTAGAGCCTGTTTTACTCCCATTAAAACTGCGTGTTAATATCAAGTTTTAAAGGCATTATATTTACAAAGGTTTGCATGAACTTTCAAAATCTGTGGTTAACATATATTTATCTTTTGTTATAATTTTGACATAATTTTGGCGCTTAGTTATTTTTGTTTTTAATCACAGCAACTAGAAATTGGATTGAGAAGAAATACCTCCTCAACTTTGTTATAAATTGGCTCCTGGTGTCTCCTCTCATTCTGAGATGATGCCTCTGGTCCTATAATCTCCCACAGGGGGAACAAACCTTTCTGTATCTACACTGTCAAGTTCCCTAAGACTCTTCTGTGTTTCAATTCGGTTGCCTCTCATTCCTCTAAACTCCAATTGGCCCAACCCGCTCAATCTTTCTTCCTAAGACCGTCCCCCTGCCATACCTGGTATCAATGTAATGAACTGGATTCTATCCAATGCCAGTATATCTTTCTTTTGAGAAGGAGCTGTAAGCTGTTCACAGTATTCCAGCTGTAGTCTGACTCGTGCCTTTTTCAGTTTTAGCAACACCACCCTGTTTTTATATCCCATTCCTTTGAAATAAAAGTCAACATTCCATGAGCCTTTACTATCACACACTGAGCCCAGATGCTAGCTTTTTGATACTCATTGGACAAGGACTCTCAAATCCCCGTGCTGCAGTTTTCTGAAGTCTTTCTCCATCTAAGTAATAATCAGCTCCTCTCATCTTCCTGCCAAATTCCAGGCCCTCATATTTTCCCCATTCATCTGCCAAATCTTTGCCCACCTGCTTCACCTGTTGAAATCCCTCTGCATCCCTCTTTGTATCATCCTCACCACTTGCCTTCCCAGTTAATTTTGCGCTATCTGCATATTTGGCAATTATATTTTTGCTTTCCTTGTCCAAGTCATTGATATATATTGTGGCCCCAGCATGGATCCTTTTCTGACACTCCGCTAGTTACAAATTACAATCTTGAAAATGTCCCTCTTGGCTCAACTGTCTACTTGCAATAATGCAGCTAATTCTCTATCCAGACTGATATAATACTTCCAACCCCATGTACACTTGTTAATTAGCTTAATATGTGGTTTCTTATCAAACATAATTGAAAATCCAAATCTCTTACATCAACTGCTCCACCTTTATCCTGTTTGTTACCTCCTCAAACAATCCTAATAAATTGGTTAGGCCTGATTTCTCCTTCATGAATCCATGTTCAGTCTGCATTATCATATTATGAACTCTAATATTTCCCAATAACAGATGCTATATTAACTGGCCTATAGTCACCTGTCTTTTTCTCCTTCCCTTTCTAAATAAAAATGCTACATTGACAATATTCCAATACTCTGGGACCATTCCAGCCACTAAGGATTTCTGGAACATCACTACCAGTGCATCCACTAACTCTGTAGCTACTTCTGTTAGTATCCAGTGGACTTATTGGTCTTTAGATTAGATTACTTACAGTGCGGAAACAGGCCCTTCAGCCCAACAAGTCTACACCGGCCCGCTGAAACGCAACCCATCCAGACCCATTCCCCTTCACCTAACACAAGGGGCAATTTAGCATGGCCTATTCACCTGACCTGCACATTTTTGGATTGTGGGAGAAAACCGGAGCAGCCAGAGGAAACCCACACAGACACGAGAAGAATGTGCAAACTCCACACTGAGGCGGCAATTGAACCCGGGTCGCTGGCGCTGTGAGGCAGTAGTGCCAACCACTGTGCCACCGTGCAGCTCCGTGATATTTCCTTACACTTTGTTAGTGACAGCTGTGGTATTTATATGTTCTCCTCCTTTTTGCTCCTTGATTACTTAGTAGCTTTGGATGCTGTTCCTGTGCTCTGCCATGAAGACTAATGCAAAGTGTGTATTTAACTCTCTACAATTTCCTGCTTTCCCCTTTATTGTTTCCCCAGGTTTATTCTCTAAGGGGACTATGTTCACTTTGGCATTGCGCTTCTTATTAATATATTTAAAGAAGCTCTTCCTGTCCACCTTTTGCAAGTTTGCATTTAAAGTTAATCTTTTCCCTCTTTATTATTTTCTTAGTCATCTTTTGTTATTTAAAAAAATTCCTAATCCCCTGGATTCTGACTAACAATTGCTGCATTGTATGTTTTTTCCTTCAGTTGATGCTACCCTGGATCCTGGATTAACCATGGTTGACTTATCCCCTTCCAAGAATCCTTGTTTCTTACTGGAATACATATTTGTTGTGACCCATGAGCTATGCTCTGAAAAGTTATTTCTTATTCAGTACTATAACCACGATGCTACTGGACCCTCATCGCAATGAACCTTACTGACAAGTGGAGGGCAGTAGAGAGAAATTCTATTTCCAAAAATTGACAACAAGTAGATGCAGGCAGCACCTTGAACATTCAGAACTGATATCTGACAATGTATCTACAAAATCTATAATTACAACCAAAAACACACAAGTGAAATTGCTTTATGGCTGACAGTCTAATGCTTGCCATTATGATATACCCATACCACATTGGCTCAAAAACAGAAATTGCTGGAGAAACTCGGCAGGCCTGGCAATATCTGTTGGAGAGAAAGCACAGTTAACATTCGGGTCCAATGATTCTTCTCCAGAAGGTTCTGAAGAAGAGTTCTGATGAAGATTCACTGGACTCGAAATGTTAACTCTGCTTTCTCTCCACAGATGTTGCCAGATATGCTAAATTTCTCCAGCAATTTCTCTTTTTGTTTCAGATCTCCAGCATACACAGCTCTTGGTTTTATTAAAACATAATGGATACTGCTTAATGTAGGAGCTCTGTTTGGGATTTTTCGGAGCTGTGTTTGAGAATCAGGGAAAATTAATCTTTTTTATAGAAGGTGTAATGAACAAGCATGAGACATTAACCATGGTTTTTCGAGCCAATGTACTTGTTGGATGGATGTTAGTTTTATTACTTGTTCCCTTATTTACTATCCCTACACACTTTGGAGCTCAAATTTATACAATCCAAAAATGAGGCCATTCTGGTGTTGTAGATTAATTGCACTCAGTTGGAGAGCCTTAATTGCAGATTGACTTCTGCCCCTATAGCAGATGTAGACTGAACTGTAGTTGTTGAGGTAGGGGCGCATGTTTATAATACATAACTCTGTCAGTAAGCACTAGTAAAACTCTAAGTTTTGGCTTTAGTTCTATCCTGAACCAACTGGCTCTTGGAGTCTAAACATGTTATGGGCCAAGTGCTGGCAAGTGGGATGAGATTAGTTGAGGATATCTGGTCAGCATGGATGAGTTGGATCGAAGGGTCTGTTTCCGTGCTGTACATCTCTATGACTGTGTTTGGCCAATCACGCCTGTTCCAGCTTTTTGAAAAGTCGTTAAGTTAATCTCAATGTAAAAGAGTTTAAAAATAGTCAACCACAATCAACATTGCCTACTCAAACAAATATTTTCAAACACCAGATGGCCAATCATTGAGTGTTTAGAACAGGTGACCATGAACCACCGATGTGGAACATGTACAAGACAATGAGCCCAGGGTAGCCATTCAATCATCTTTAGCTTTCTGTCTGTGTGATAGTGCAGGGTGTGCCACACAGGCATGAAGTGATGAATGCTTAAAACAGTGTTGCTGGAAAAGCGCAGCAGGTCAGGCAGCATCAAAGGAGCAGGAGAATCGACGTTTTGGGAATAAGCCCTTCTTCTGATGCTGCCTGACCTGCTGCGCTTTTCCAGCTACACATTTTTAAGCTCTGATCTCCAGCATCTGCAGTCCTCACTTTCTCCTCCATGAAGCGAAGAATGGCCTATTGCTGATAATCTTTGACTTTTTTACATGCCATCCCCTCTTACTGAGCTGTAACTCAGTCATCAGCAGCTGTGTGAGGGATTAGGTTCTGCCCAAAGATTTCAGTCCAACCGACAAGAACTGAGAGGAAGAAGTCCAGCTTCCAAGGGAGCTGGAAAGATTAACATTTATTGGCCATCCATAAATTAGACAAGTTTCTAAATAAGACTCATGTAGGTTTAAAACTCTTGAAATAAAGCAAATCCAAAATGCTTTGGATTAAAGAATCTGGGGAAGTTCAAATTATGCATGATGTGTATGATCCTTTCTGAGTAACCCTTTCATTCCTGGATTATGTCGCTTCTTATGGGTAAATCACGATATATAAACACCTTAATGATATGAGGCTAGATAAATAGGCCAGTTGCTTTTGTTTTCTAAATTTCGGTGGACAGTTCTGAAGGACCCAGGTTGGAAACAATAGACTTTGTGCAATTGTACCACATTGTTGAAAGCATATTACTGACACCTAATGTCAGAACCTAGACACTGCAGCCAGTGGATTTGTACTTTGTTTAGTTTTTGCCAGACTTGGAGCCAAGATGTTGCTGTAAACTTGGCTTGAATTTCTCTTGTTCTGTCCACCTTTCTAGTTTTCAAAGCCTTGCCTGTTCATTGAGACCACCAGAGACGTGTGTCTGACATCAGCAGACATTGGGTCCAAGTTTCTAATCCCTTCTTGGTAACAAAGGGAATTCTCTCTGTGAGGACAACTCAGCCAACACAGTGAGACCAGGCAGCTTTCACCAGACTGAGTCAGATCGGAAGATCTCAAATCAGATTGCAACCCATAATTAAGACACTACAATAGGATTCCTTCCAGGAGTTATTTTTGGCAAACGCTACAACTGAGGATCCTTTTGGTCTGTGTGTATACATATCTTGGGGTTCAGCCAAAGTTCTTGCTGAGAGTAAACAAGTCTTGCGGTGTTTCTAAACACTTCACTGGTGCCAACATAATTTCACCTTGGATTATACGGCTGGGAAGGAGGATGATTTTAAACAGTATCTCACTAAGGTTTTCATATTTCTCTCCTTTATTTGTCTTCTCCCACTCTATATGATATCAACAGTCCATGAGGTGAAATGGTACTCCTCTTTAAATCTTGATAATGCGGTCAGTACCTTTACTCCAGGAATCATGCTTGGCACAGCTTAGCAGGTTGTTTTTATTAAGTCAAGTTGAATCTGTCAAATTATTATTAAGGCAAAAAACAGGTAACTATAGGCCAGGTAACTTAACATCTGTCTTTCAGACAGTGTTATAGTCTGTTATAAAGGATGTAATAGCAGAACAATTAGAAATGTATAATATACATAAGCAGAGTTAACATGGCATCATGAAGGGATAATCACCCCTAACAATTTTAATGGAACTTTTCGAGGGCGTAATAAGTAGGATAGATAAAGGAAAAGCAAATAGTATTTGATAAGGTGCCACATATTAAGCAACTTAATGAGATAAAGCAGGTAGTTTGGAGGAAGTACTTTAGCACTGATAGAGAATTGGCTAATTAATAAAAAAAAGAGAGCTAGGATAAGGGGGCATTTTTCAGGATGTCAACCTGAAACTAGTGGAGTGCCACTGTGATTACTTTTAGGGCCACAATTATTTACAATAGATGCTCTGACTTGGATGAAAGAAGTGAATGTACACTAGCTGGGTTTGCAGATAACACAAAAACAGGTGGGAAGTCAAGTAGTTTAGCAGTTATTAAAACTGGCATAATATCAGAATGTGTTAGATTTTGCACTTTAACAGGAATAATACATGATCTGAATATTATTTAAAAAGAGAAAGACTGCAGCACAGAGGGTGTTTGGGTCCTTACGCATAAATCACCAAACATTAAGAAAATGTTGGCCTTCATTTCAAAGGGAATGGAGTATAATTATAGGAAGGGTTTATTAAAATAATACAAGGCAGGAAAACAATAGTCAGTAGGAATACTATGAACAATTTTTGTCCTCCTTAACTAAAGAAAGACTTAATGGCATTGAAGGCAGACCAAAGATGGTTCAGTGGGTGGATTAGGGAGGGGGGGTTCAGTGGGTGGATTAGGGAGGGGGGGTTCA
>NC_057732.1:54991913-55005282 GCF_004010195.1 Chiloscyllium plagiosum
GTGTGGGGGGTTCAGTGGGTGGAATGGGGCGTGGGGGTTCAGTGGGTGGATTAGGGCGTGGGGGTTCAGTGGGTGGAATGGGGCGTGGGGGTTCAGTGGGTGGATTAGGGCGTGGGGGTTCAGTGGGTGGAATGGGGCGTGGGGGTTCAGTGGGTGGATTAGGGCGTGGGGGTTCAGTGGGTGGAATGGGGCGTGGGGGTTCAGTGGGTGGATTAGGGCGTGGGGGTTCAGTGGGTGGAATGGGGCGTGGGGGTTCAGTGGGTGGATTAGGGCGTGGGGGTTCAGTGGGTGGAATGGGGCGTGGGGGTTCAGTGGGTGGATTAGGGCGTGGGGGTTCAGTGGGTGGAATGGGGCGTGGGGGTTCAGTGGGTGGATTAGGGCGTGGGGGTTCAGTGGGTGGAATGGGGCGTGGGGGTTCAGTGGGTGGATTAGGGCGTGGGGGTTCAGTGGGTGGAATGGGGCGTGGGGGTTCAGTGGGTGGATTAGGGCGTGGGGGTTCAGTGGGTGGAATGGGGCGTGGGGGTTCAGTGGGTGGATTAGGGCGTGGGGGTTCAGTGGGTGGAATGGGGCGTGGGGGTTCAGTGGGTGGATTAGGGCGTGGGGGTTCAGTGGGTTCAAGAAGGCGCAATGTATTTTCTTAAGAGGAGCAGTTGTATTGGTTCAGCCTCTACTCATTGGAGTTCAGAAAAGTGAGTGGTGTGTTTATTTTAACATGCAAGAATCTTGGAGAGCCTGACAGGATAGAGACAGAGAGGTAGTTTCCCGCTATGGAGAGTGCAGGACCAGAGGGTGTCATCTCAGAATCAGAGACAGTCTGTTTAAGACAGAGATGAAGAGGAATTTCTTCAGTCAGACGGTGATGAATCTGTGAAATGCTATCCTGCAGTGAATGATAGAGACTGTGTTATAAGTTAGATTTTTGATCAGTAATGGAATTGAGGGTTATGAGGAAAAGGTAGGAAAGTGAATTTGAAGGTTATCTGATCAGCCATGATGTAATCGAATGGTACAGCAAACTTGATGGGCTAAATGGCCTACTTCTGACCATGTGTTTCGTTGGCTTATCATTAATGCAATATGGATCTGAAGCCACCGGGGAATATACAAAATAGATTTACAAGGATGATACCACAACTGAAATTTGAGCAAATTGTGACTTCCCTTCCCTAGAAAAGAAAATTTAAATCGTGGCTGATGTAGGATTATGAAAGGGTTTTAATGTACAAATGTAGAGAAGACATTTCCACTTCCAGTGCAGTTCATATCATTGGACAATAAGTAAGGTAGCTACCAAGTAATTCAATAGGGATTTGAATGAAAGTAGCCTCACCCTCTCAATAGTAAGAATGTGGAAAACTATCACGAGGAGTGGCTGTGATTAATGATATTGATGCATTTAAGGGAGAGCTGGATAAACAGCTGAGGCAGAGAGATTTGATAGTTAATGTAGGTTGCATAGAATGGTGTCCTTATGGAGCAGTTAGACACAGAGCAGTTAGATTGAATACTCTGTGTAAGTGCTGTCTGTTTATATAGCACCCAGCTGTGTGACCTGAATCTGGGTCTCTTCAGGTGAGGATCATCTGATGGTCTTATAGCTTCCAGCGTGAATTCTACAGGTTGAACAGTGTAACCATATTGGGAACAATGAAACAATGACCAACATTGAAAGGTACCATTGCAGTCAATCACAAACATGTTGTGCCCTTTATTTTTGCTGAGTTTCTGGCTCTATGAGTTAAATGTCACAAATTGTTGAGCGATTGCAATGAACAGAATCCGATTTGTAGTAGCACAGCAGTAATTGAATGTTAGGTTGTGTCTGTGCAGTATTTAGACTGGCCCAGATTTGTATTGGCTAGTTGCCCACTTGGCTTGGATCCCAAAGTTCTCCAGGATATGGAAGCCACACATAGTGAAGGATTCATAGTCGCCTCCTGCTCCCTTCCTATCACTGGCTAGCCTGTTATACAGGATTAAAGAGGCCAAACTGATCTACTTCTGAAGCAGCAGACAATTACAACAGGAGGTGACAGGCTGGTGCTTTACTGTTCTTCCTCTTATAAATACAGAGTGAAATGAGGGAGAGAAAACCTGAAACAATCTTCACAAGATTTTCTCAAGTCTCTGTGCAAGCTTTAAATCAACATCCAGAAAGTGCAATTATTTGCTGACATGAGTTTTACTTGTTATCATTTTCCACTATCTGAAGTACTCCATTTCAGTTCTGTAGAACTCTCAGATTAATCACAGTTTCTTCAGGCAAGTCAACTTTCAAACAGGATTCAGTGAAATCTCTTGATAATTTGTCTGTTTCCTTCAATGGCCTTATTCATTTAGTTATTCCTATTTTCACCTGTTTGTGAGCTGCTTTGTGTACAATTCAGACGAGAGTTGAATTCCGACAGCATTTTCCCATGTGTTTTAGACATTTATTCACCTTGCAGCTCACTGCATTAAATCACCAACTATTTCTGCTCGGTCTGTTGGCTTGTTAATGTCCTGAAGTCACTTCCAATGACCTTCAAAGTTAATCATGCTGCTTTTATTTCTTTGTCATCCACAAATTTTGTTAAGCACCTTGTATCCAAACTTAAAAATGGCAATGTCCCAACATAAGAAACACCTGATTTGCAAAGACATCGGCCACAGCTGTGCTCGGTGCTGTCATATTCTCGTTAATACTGAATTTTATGAACAAGTCTCCAATGAGGAACATGATCAAATTTGTTTTGGAAATCTATCTCTCCAGCACTTTCCCTTTGTCAGTAACAGTCCATTACCTCCTCAAAGAAATTTAGATTAAATATGTCAGATACAAATTACCTTTGAAAACTCTTTGCCAAACATCCTTAATCCATATTTCTCAAGATGAACATTAATTTTGTTTGTCAAAATTTACCCATTTCCAATGTTAAGAATAAAAACACAAAATGCTGGAATTACTCAGCAGATCTGGCAGCTCCTGCAGAGACAGGAGTAGTGTATATGGGGATGGGGGGCCGAGAAGGAAAATCAATGGCCAGCCCCGAGAATCGGATGAAGCGTCCCCTCAGCCATACTGTACTGCGGGGGTGGAATCAGTGGGTAATGGGAATGCAGCCTCACTGTGTCATTCCTGGGATGAAGACCCAAGTGGAACATCGCACCTGGGTAAGGTGGGGTCACTGAGTTGGGATTGTATGACCTCCTGAGAGAGAGGGGAGCTGAGAGGTGTGTTTAAAGTCTTTGAGGAGAGCAAGTAGGAAATACCAGCTTCTAAGTGGTACCTCCAAGGTGCACAGAGTGCCCACTGAGATAATGCCCCTTTTACCACACCTCTCCGAGCTACTTAAAATGGCTGTTCTGCTCCCACCTGCCTGCCGACATCAACCGTCTTCTACAGGGTGTGTGCGGAGTAATAGAAAAGTACAGCACAGAACAGGCCCTCTGGCCCACAATGTTGTGCTGAGATTTAATCCTAACGTAAAATATAGTAACAACCTACACACCCCTCAACTCACTGCTATCCATGTGCATGTCCAGCAGTCGCTTAAATGTCCCCAATGACTCTGCTTCCACCACCACCGCTGGCAACACATTCCATGCATTCACAACTCTCTGCATAAAGAACCTACCTCTGATGTCTCCTCTATACCTTCCTCCTAATATCTTCAAACTATGCCTTCACGTACCAGTCAATCCTGCCCTGGGAAAAAGTCTCTGGCTATTGACTCTATCTATTTCTCTCATTATTTTGTACACCTCGATCAGGTCACCTCTCTTCCTCCTTCTCTCCAGAGAGAAAAGTCTGAGCTTATTCAACCTTTCTTCATAAGGCAAGCCCTCCAGTCCAGGCAGCATCCTCTCCAAAGCCTCTGTATCTTTCCTATAATAGGGCGACCAGAACTGGACACAATATTCCAAGTGTGGTCTCACCAGGGACTTGTAGAGCTGTAGCAAAACCTCACAGCTCTTAAACTTGACCCCCTGTTAATGAAAGCCAAATCTCTATATGCTTTCTTAACAACCCTAGCCACTTGGTGGCAACTTTGAGGGATCTGTCTACTTGCACACCGAGATCTTTCTGTTCCTCCACACTGCCAAAAATCCTGTCTTTAATCCTATATTCAGCATTCAAGTTCATCCTTCTAAAATGCGTCAGTTCGCATTTATCCAGGGTGAACTCCATCTGCCATTTCTCAGCCCAGCTCTGCATCCTGTCTATGTCACGCTGCAGCCTGCAACCACCCTCAATGCTATCAATGACACCTCCAACCTTTGTGTCATCTGCAAATTTGCTAACCCACCCCTCAACCTCCTCATCAAAGTCATTAATAAAAACTACAAAGAGCAGAGGCCCAAGAACAGAGCCCTGCAGGACCCCACTCAACACTGACCTCCAGGCAGAATACTTTCCATCAGCAACCACTCTGCCTTCTGTCAGCCAGCCAATTCTGAATCCAGATAGCCAAATCTCCCTGTATCCCATACTTCCTGACTTTATGAATGAGCCTACCCTATCAAACGTCTTTCTGAAATCCATATACACCACATCCACTGCTCGACCTTCGTTGACCTGTCTTGTGACCTCCTCAAAGAACTCAATAAGATTTGTGAGGCATGACCTGCCCCTCACAAAGCCATGCTGACGGCCTTTAATCATACTATGCTTTGCCAAATACTCACAAATCCTATCCCTCAGAATTCTTTCCAAAACCTTGCTGACCACAGACAGCACAGTTGGAAGCAATCTGAGCTTTTAACAACCTTAATTGGCCCGCAGTTATTTCCTCACTGAAGTTGTGAGGACTGTTGATTATGACATGTTCTGTAGTCTAGGGGTGGGCTTTGGCTTGGGTGGGAAGCTCTAGAAACTCCTGTTTTACCTGCCCCTCCCTTCCCCACACGCACCCAGTGAGGGCATAGAAAATCCAACCCAATGGTTCAGACCAATCATGTTTCATTAATGCAGTAATGTTTTTCTAGTTTGCCAATTTGAACAGAGATGCTCCATTGTTAATGGTCCATGTGATTGCACACATTCTGTACCCAGAGATACTCGGTGTCTCTGCTAGGTTTCCTGCTTTCCCTTAGTGCTGGAGAAGAGACCATGTTAATGCCTCTGGCTAACTGTCGGGATAAAATTCATACCAACCTGTGTTGATCCATGTTGTATATGATTTTATGGCTGCTGCACACTCCCTTCTGAACTAACTTTCCAACTTATTTTGTTTTTACATATTAGCCAATGTAACCATGCATCATTTTTTAATACATTCATGGGATGTGGGTGTTGTTGGCTGGGCCCAGCATTTATTACCTGTCCCTAGTTGCCCCTTGAGAAGGTGGAGGTAAGCTGCCTTCTTGACCCGCTGCAGTCCATGTGGTGTAAGTAGATTCACAATGCCCTTAGGGAGGGAATTCCAGGATTTGACCCAGTGACCCTGAAGGAATGACGACATATTTCCAAGTTAGGATGGTGAGTGGGTTGAAGGGGACCTTGCACAGGGTGATGTTCCCATGTATCTGCTGCCCTTGTCCCTCTAGATGGAAGTGGTCATGGGTTTGGAAGGTGCTGTCTGAAGATTTTTAGTGAGTTTCAGCAGTGCATATTGTAGATAGTACACACTGCTGCTACTGAGTGTCGATAGTGGAGGAATGGATGCTGGTGGATGTGGTGCCAATCAAGTCAGCTGCTTTGTCCTGGATAGTGTCAACCTTCGTGAGTGTTGTTGGAGCTGCACCCATCCAAGCAGGCGAGGAGTATTCCATCACACTCCTGACTGTGCCCTGTAGATGGTGGATAGCCTTTGGGGAGACAGGAGGTGAGTTACTTGCCTCAGTATTCCCAGCCTCTGACCTGCTGTTGTAGACACTGTGTTTATGTGGTGAGTCCAGTTGAGTTTTTGGTCATTGGTAATCTTTAAGATGTTGACAGTGGAGGATTCAGTGATTGAATGTCAAGGGACAGTGGCTAGACTGTTTCTCTTATTGGTGATGGTCAGAGCCTGGCATTTGTGTGGCACAAATGTTACTTGCCACTTGACAGCCCAGGCCTGGATATTGTCCAGATCTTGTTGCATTTGAACATGGCCTGCTTCAGTATCTGAGGAGTTGTAAGGGGTGCTGAACATGATGCAATCATTGGTGAATATCCCCACTTCTGATCTTCTGTTGGAGGGAAGGTCACTCGTGAAGCAGTTGAAGATGGTTGGGCCCAGGACACTACCCTGAGAAACTCCTGCAGAGATGTCCTGAAGCTGAGATGACTGACCCTCCAACAAACACAACCATCTTCCTATGTGCCAGATATGTCTCCAACCAGTGAAAGGGTTTGCCCCTAATATCCATTGATTCCAGTTTTGTTGGTGCTCTTTCATAGGCAGCACAGTAGCTCAGTAGTTAGCCCTGCTGCCTCACAGCACCAGGAACCCGGGTTTGATTCCAGCCTCGAGTGACTGTCTTTGTGGAGTTTGCACATTCTCTCCGTGTCTGTGTGGGTTTCCTCCAGGTGCTCTGATTTCCTCCCACGGTCCAAAGATGTGCAGGTTAGTTGAATTAGCCATGTTAAATTGTCCGTAGTGTTCAGGGATGTGGAGGGTAGGTGCATTAGTCAGGGATAAATCGGGAGCAATAGGGTAGGGGAATGGGTCTGAGTGGGTTACTCTCTGGAGGACTTGAGACAAATGGCCTGTTTCCAAACTATATGGTTTCTATGATTCTATGCCTCCCCTCTGGAATTCAGCTCTTTTGTCCATGTTTGACCCAAGGCTGGAATGAGGTCAGCAGCTGAGTGAACCTGGCAGAACCCAAACTGGGTGTCACTGAGCAGGTGCTGCTTGATAGCTCTGTTAATGACACCTTCCATCACTTTACTAATGATCAAGAGTAGACTGATGGACAATTAATTGGTCAAGTTGGATTTATCCAGATTTTTATGTACAGACATACCTGAGCAACTTTCCACATTGTCGGGTAGATGCCAGTGTTATAACTGTACTGGAAGAGCTTGGCTAAGGGAACAGCAAGTTCTGGAACACAAGACTTCAGTACTATTGCTGGAATGCTGTGAGGACCTACAGCCCTTGCAGTATCGTGTGTCTGCAACCATTTATTGATATCACGTGGAGTGAACTAAATTGGCTGAAAGCTGGTATTGTGATGCTGGGGACCATTGGAAGAGTTCTCCCCTGATGTCACTGAATCTGAATTAGGAGTGAAGACCCAGATTGTTTGTTCTCTGACTCTCCCATCGCTGGCCAACTCTCACTGCAGTTATGATGAGCTAACTCTGCCTGGATTGTGGACCCAGTCTAACCCCATTTGGCCTGGAAGGTTGACTCAGTGACAGGAACCTTACCTCTGTATCTGGAAACTCATTCTGGTGTTTGACCATATGATTGAGGTGAACGTCTCAGTGAAATACTATGGGAAATGTACCCTGTCAGCACTTTTAGAACTGATGTCTCATTGAGGGGAAAATAAAAGAGACCTTGCCACATTTCAGAGGAAAGGAGGTTGTTTCCCCTGTGTCTTAGATGATTATTTTGCCTTCAACATATGTGATCAAAAACATCGAGCTCGTTCTCCAGCTGACCTGCAGCTTGTAGGATTCCACTGCTCTCAAATTAACTCCCCTACTGTCCACATAATAACAGGGTTTGTACTTCAAGCATTTAATGATTAGCAGTGAATTACTTTGGTCTGTCCCAAGGGTCTAATAAGTGACTTTGTCAATTTAAGCTCTCTCTTGGTTGCACGTAAGATTTAACATTTATAAATGTCATCTTGATGCTGAGTATTTTAAACACTTTAAAAATACTTTGTACAATAACTATATATAGCACTTTGTGTTTTCTTAGTGAAGAAAGGCACAATCTATTATTGTCTGAGCTTTGCCAAACACAATAATCAGTCATACGCCGAGTCTCAGTAGCTGGGAGAGATCGGTATGCCTGAACCCTTATCCACAGTGTTTTGCGTTGAACACCCAGGAGGAGCAACACAACAGCAGTGATCATTGCTATGGTAACTGCTGATGGTTCCATGGGTGTTTCTTCCTCTGTAAGATGTTCCAAAGTTATTGAAAAGAGCTGGAACGCATTTATAAACTCTGAAGTGAAATGCTGGTCTCCAGAAGTTTCCGCTAAACAATACCTCCTATTTTTACCCACTTTTAAGGTTGTTCTTCTTTCACCGGTTTCATATTTTGAGCAGTGCTCTGTAACTCAATGAGCATGGATTCAGGAATAAATTCAAAACAGAGAACTCTAAAGCAAGATTCAGAACCAGTAAATTAGGACATGTTCACAACAGAGAAATTGAAAGAAAAGGCAAGGAAATCAGAAAATAAGGATTAGGTTGTACGAGGTTTGTTTTAATTATGAGACATGTAAAGATGAGGCAGATGCTTTTATAAAGTGGTTAGTTATAGCTTCAGGGCATTGAAATATCTTTTTGAGACTGTGTGATCTCAATATGAGAGATTAGAAGTGCTGCAAGAATTGTTCAAAACTAGCTCATATTGGCCGAACCTTGGCATCCTCAGGACTGGGAATGATTTTCTATTCTGGTGTTTGAAGAGAGCAGAGCACTTGGATGCAGGAATATCAGAATTCAAGGTGCACACGACTGAAACATAGACCACCACATGTTTTCCAATCCGTTAACCCAAATTAATTAAAATTCAGGATCCCAGGGTTGGCTTCTTCTCCAGGAGAAAGTGAGGACTGCAGATGCTAGAGATCAGAGTCGAGAATGGGGTGCTGGAAAAGCACAGCAGGTCAGGCAGTATCTGAAGATCAGGAGAGTCAATGTTTTGAGCATAAGCCCTTCATCAGGCTTTTTCTCTGCCCCATGCAGCTATTATTCACCGCTTAGGCATGTTCTGATTGACGTAGAATCAGGAAAATGTGCTGCTCTCATTTTCGTCTTGAAAAGCAAAATGTAAATTGTCAATGATTTGCATGAATATAGTCCTGCTGTGCTGTAGAATGTTCTTACATACAATGATTTTGTAAAATGGATTCATGGTATAGTGGTGGCGCTGGCTGGGCCAGCATTTGCTGCCTATCCCGAGATGCCACTGAATGGAATGGCTGGCGAGTGCCCTTGCAGAAGGAAATCAGGAGTCAGCCACATTACTTTGGGTCTGCCATCCCATGTAGGCTGGGCCAGATAAGGACAGCAGATTGCCTTCCCTAAAGGACAGTAGTGAACTGGATGGGGTTTTCTCCAACAATCGACAATGTTCCTTTTGGAAGGAGGTTGTGAAACTTGAAAAGGTTCAGAAAAACTTTACATGGATGTTGTCAGGTTTGGAGGATTTGAGTGACAGGGAGAGGTTGAATAGGCTGGGCCTGTTTTCCCTGGAGGCTGAGAGGTGGCCTCATAGAGGTTTATAAAATCATATGGGGCATGGATAGGATAAATAGACAAAGTCTTTTCCCTGGGTGGGGGAGTCCAGAACTAGAGGGCATAGGTTTGGGGTGAGAGGGGAAAGATATAAAAGAGACCGAAGGGGAAACTTTTTCACGCAGAGGGTGGTACGGGTATGGAATGAGCTGCCAGAGGAAGTGGTGGAGGCTAGTACAATTGCAACATTTAAAAGGCATCTGGATGGATATGTGAATAGGAAGGGTTTAGTGCTGGCAAATAGGATTAGGTTAATTTAGGATATGTGTTCGGCATGGATGAGTTGGACTGAAGGGTCTGTTTCTGTGCTGTACATCTCTACGACTGGACAATTACCATTAAGCTTGCTTTTAATTCCAGATTTGTATGGATTCAAATTTTACTATCTGCTCTATTAAGGTTTGAACCCATGTCACCACTGCGTGCATTTTGGGTTGCTGGATTATACCACTCTGCCACTCCCTCCCCTTTAACAAACGTTTGCATTTTATTGGGGTTATCGGGGATAGATGGGAATGTGGCTTTGAAAACAAAAACAGATCACCCATGGTCTTACTGAGGGGTGAAGCAGACCCTGAAGGGCTGTAATTTGTACTTTTGTGTGTACATAGTTCTACCTATGTAATTAAGTCAAATGTCAGTCATTTCCTACAGTATCCCTTATAACCTGTTCATTGGACAGTCAGAGAAATGTGTAGTAAATTGAAAAAGCTTTTGGCTTAAAATTGCTAACACAATTCTGTAAAAAGGTCAAGAGCTGTGAAATGTTCTATGATTAATGTGAATGGCAAACAATCAAGGACTGGGCAAAAAATGGTAATGGCCAGTTCTCGAGTGTCACTAATTGTTGAATTTTTAAAACCACAGAATTGAAGTAGTTATCACATGTTTATAAATTACCATGTGGGTAAAAAGATACATCACCTGTGTTTGAATACAATTGAATAGTTGTGGATGTCACAGTGATATTTTGGAGAGTAAGTAATGATTTTAATAACTTGTCAATTTGAGAAATTTACAATCTATGACATCTAAATTATTCATGTGTAGATTAGCAGGAAGATCTGGTAAAGATGTCCATTCTGTTCTTTGGCCAAATTCTTGCCTCGTGGTCTAAAGGTACATGCTCCAATTTGGAAACTTCATCATAAAGTCTGGACATTTCATCCCGGGCCAAGGGAAAGCCTCAGTGTATCAGTGGGACCTTAAGCCCGAGGTCTGATGCCATGAGTTGAAGAATTCTCCCCTCTAACCAGGCAATATTTATCACCCTTGCCCTGGTCATTATTATATTGCTGCTCGTGGGAGTTTGCTGTTGCAAATGAACTCCTGCATCTCCTAGAAAAGTGACTTTAGTTGAAAAATGGAGGAGAAAGTGAGGATTGCAGATGCTGGAGATCAGAGTCGTGAGTGTGGTGCTGGAAAAGCACAGCAGGTCAGGCAGCATCCTAGGAGCAGGAGAATTGGTGTTTCGGGCAAAAGCTCTTCACCAGGAATTCCTGATTTTCCTGCTCCTCGGATGCGGCCTGAGCTGCTGTGCTTTTCCACACTCTCTATTCAGTTGAAAAAAAACCTCATTGGCTGTAAGGTGCTGTGGAATGACTGAAATCACAAAAAAAAATAGAAAATGTAATTCACTTCTCAATTTTTTCCTTGTTGCTCTTCTCCTTCATATCACTGTTGCCAGCACATTAACGTTTGGAAAGAAACAAACTTGATTTACTTGAATCAATTATCCAAGACTGAGATTTATCTTGGTCAAGGCAGTTTTCGAGTTATTTTGTTCATTGCCCAAATACTGAGCTCATACCTATGCCCAGTCATGGCTTCAATTGCTTTTCTTCCTGATGCTGTGCCTAATAACAGCACGTTGACTCAGTGGTTAGCACTGCTGCCTCACAGGGACCTAAGTTCAATTCCACCCTCAGGTGACTGTTTGCACCTTCTTCCTGTGTCTGTATGGATTTGCTGCTTTCCTCCCACAACCCAAAGATTTGGGTGGATATTCAGGATATTCACTCTTCCTGAATATACAAGGTTAGGTGGATTGGCTGTGCTAAATTGTCCTGTAGTGTGCAGGTTTGGTGGATTGGCCATGGGAATTGCGGGGTTACAGGGAGAGAGTCATAGAGATGTATAGTATGGAAACAGACCCTTCGGTGCAACCCGTCCATGCCGACCAGATATCCCAACCCAATCTAGTCCCACCTGCCAGCACTCGGCCCATATCTCTCCAAACCCTTCCTATTCATATACCCATCCAAATGCCTCTTAACTGTTGTAATTGTACCAGCCTCCACCACTTCCTCTGGCAGCTCATTCCATAAATGTACCACTCTCTGAATGAAAAAGTTGCCCCTTCGGTCTCTTTTATATCTTTCCCCTCTCACCCTATACCTATGCCCTCTAGTTCTGGACTCCCCGATCCCAGGGAAAGGATGGGATTCTCTTTGGAAAGTTGGTGTGGACCTGATGGGCTGAATGGCCTGCTTCCCCATTCTGTGATGTGAATTACACTTTTACACCTACATCTCAACACAGCTGAAAGAGTGGACACAGAGTCACCACATTACCAAAAGGATGTGGATGCTTTAGAGAGAGTGCAGAGAAGGTTTACGAGGATGTTGCCTGGTATGGAAGGTGCTAGCTATGAAGAGAGGTTGAGTAGGTTAGGATTACTTTCATTAGAAAAAAGGAGATTGAGGGGGGGACCTGATTGAGGTTTACAAAATCATGAAGGGTATAGACAGAGTGGATAGAAACAAGCTTTTTCCCAGGGTGAAGGATTCAGTAATGAGAGGTCATGCTTTCAAGGTGAGAGGTGAAAAGTTTAAGGGGGATACATGCGGCAAGTACTTCACACAGAGGGTGGTGGGTGTCTGGAACGCGTTGCCAGCAGAGGTGGTAGAGGCAGGCACGGTAGATTAATTTAAGACGTGTCTGGACAGATTCATGAGTAGGTGGGGAGCAGAGGGATATAGATGCTTAGGAATTGGGCGACAGGTTTAGACAGTAGATTTGGATCGGCTCAGGCTTGGAGGGCCGAAGGGCTTGTCCCTTAGCTGTAAATTTTCTTTGTTCTTTGTTCGAGACTGTAAATTCTTTGGGTAGTGCAACATTTCTTGAAACTAGGATCGGTTATGTCCTGAAAATGCTCCATCTAATTCACTGCAATATTGAATGTGCAAGCAATGTAAGCAGGATTTTGAAAGGCCTATAGTTTGTAACTAGTGTCGGTATGTGAGCATTTATATATAGTCATAAGCACATAGAAAAAATCAGAGATGCAAGTGTGTGACTGTAAATAAAATTGAAATGCCTGTGTCTGCAGTATGTTTGATTTCCTGATCTGTTCTGAGTTGAATCTCTCATGAGACAGATCTGACCCTTTGGTCCAATATCCTCTGAGATAATTTGTTTTCTTTATACCCTCGCCCTTCCATCTGCATGCTTGAGTTCAGTCAGAATCTCTGTATTTGAACACAATAATAAATGTCTATTAAGCAGTTCATTATGCCTTTTGTAGTTTGATTATCCTTTCTATTCAAGAAGGAAGAAGGAAGTCAAACCTATTGTAGCAGGACTCCTCCTAAATATACAAGAAACTCTTTAGGCTGAGTTTTTCACATTTTGGCAAAGTGTCCTTGTCATTGAGATTCACGGAGAGATACTCTCTGTGATGAAGCTGAAAATGTGTTGCTGGAACAGCGCAGCAGGTCAGGCAGCATCCAGGGAACAGGAGAATCGACGTTTCAGGCATGAGCCCTTCTTCAGGAATGAGGAAAGTTTGTCCAGCAGGCTAAGTGAAAAGGTAGGTAGGAGGGACTTGGGGGAGGGGCGTTGGAAATGCGATAGGTGGAAAGAGGTCAAGGTGAGGGTGATAGGTCAGACTGGGGTGGGGGCGGAGAGGTCAGGAAGAAGATTGCAGGTTAGGAAGGCAGTGCTGAGTTCGATGGATTTGACTGAGACAAGG
>NC_057732.1:55009809-55013543 GCF_004010195.1 Chiloscyllium plagiosum
GAAACGTCGATTCTCCTGTTCCCTGGATGCTGCCTGACCTGCTGCGCTGTTCCAGCAACGCATTTTCAGCTCTGATCTCCAGCATCTGCAGACCTCACTTTCTCCTCAAAGATTACTCTCTGTGATACCTAGCAGATTCTACAGGGATGCTATGGGGTGGCATGGTGGCCCAATGGTTAGCACTGCTGTCCCACAGCACCAAGGGCCTGGGTTCAATTCCAGCCTTGGGCGACTGCCTGCGTGGAGGCTCCTCCTGATGTTTGTGCAGGTTTTCCCCCACGATCCAAATAAGCAAATTGGCCATGCTAAATTGCCCATAATGTTCAAGAATGTGTAAGGTTAGGTGCATTAGTCAGGGGTAAATATAGTGTAATAGGGTAGGGGAATGGCTCTGGGTGGTTTACTCTTCAGAGGGTCAGTGTGGTCTTGTTGGGCTGAAGGGCCTGTTTCCACACTGTCGGGATTCAATGAGATTCTCTTGTACTGTCATCCCATACTCACCTCATTAACTAACTGACACTCTCCACCCCCGTACATGCTAGTCTGATTCTCCCACATGCCACAACCGAGATGTTACACTGCCAAGAAATTTAAGATTGTATGTTAGGTTCATAGTGTGGTTAACTTGCACATCTTACAATTTACATATGTCATTACACCAAGCCTGTTTCAACTCAGCAAAAAAGTGACAGCCATTCACTGATTCGATTCTGACACAATGCAGATCCAACCTTCCTGGATTACTTTTTATGAAACTAAGCCAGCAGTTAGCTGACAGTCATTAGCTAATAGTTACATTCCCCATGGCATTACCTCTACCAATCAGAGTCGACAGCATAAAATGTTCCTCTCTGCATTGCTAGTCTTACAATTGGTCCTGATGAGTGCAAGATGAAAAGCTTCAGCAATGTGTCCTTTCTAGCAATACTCAAGTTCTGTACGACCAAGTGACCATTTAACACTTTATAAACTTAATTCTTAGCATCAGGTTTGAATGGAGTTATTGAGTTGAGGTCTTGTATACAATTTTTGAGAAGATTTGTAGCTCAGGTTGAGATTCAGGTTGTAAGTTTGCTCACTGAGCTGGAAGGTTCATTTTCAGATGTTTTGTCACCATGCTAGGGACCCTCTGGTGAAGTGCTGGTGGTATGTCCCGCTTTGTATTTGTGTGTCTTGGTCTCTTAAGATGGGTGGTATCATTTCCGGTTCTTTTTCTCAAAGGTTATTAAATGGGGTCCAAATCGATGTGTTTATTGATGGAGTTCCGGTTTGAATGTCAGGCCTCTAGGAAATCCTGTGTGTGTCTCTGATTAGCCTGTCTCAGGATGGATGTGTTGTCCCAATCGAAGTGGTGTCCTTCTTCGTCTGTATGCAAGGATACTAGTGATAGTGGGTCATGTCATTTGGTGGCTAGTTGATGTTCAGGTACCTGGTGGCTGGTTTTCTGCCTGCTGAGTCCAATGTATTGTTTGTTACATGGTATTTTATAAATGACATTAGTTTTGCTGGTTGTTGGTAAAGGGTTCTTTAGGTTCATCAGTCGCTGTTTCAGTGTGTTGGTAGGTTTATGGGCTACCATGATGCCAAGGGGTCAGACTAGTCTGGTCGTCATCTCCGAGATGTGTTTGATGTATAGTAGTGTGGCTGGAGTCTCTGGGCGTGTTGTGTCTGGTTGTTTGGGTTTGTTGTTTAAGTATCGGGGGACTGTATTTATTAGGTATCTGTTCTTCTTGAATATGCTGTACAGGAATTTTTCATCTGCTCATAGTTGCTGGGTGGGCTGCAGTGTGTTGTGGCCTGTTTAAATAATGTCCTGATGCAGCTCCGTTGGTGGGTGTTGTGATGATTGCTCCTGTAGTTGAGTATCTGGTTTGTGTGTGTTGCTTTCCTGTAAATGCTGGTCTGCAGTTCTCCATTGACGGTTGTTTCACTATGACATCTAGGAAGGGGAATCTGGTGTTGTTCTCCATCTCTTTTGTGAAATTTATGCCAGTAAGGATATTGTTGATGATGTTGTAGGTTTCCTGTAAATTGTTCCATTTTGTGATTACAAAGATGTAATCCATATAGCGGACCCAAAATGTGGGTTGGATCGTGGGGAGGGCTGTTCGTTCTTGTTACCTAGCATGGTGCCAGCTCAGCGAGCTAACCTACAACCTGTCTTGTATACCCCCTCTTCAGACGCAGAGGAAAATGCCTTAAACTTGCAGACAACTCATTCTATATTTGTCTGTTTTTCATTTCTAAACAGCTTAGTAAAATCTAATGAAAATTAATAAAACAACCAATGATTGGCTTGATAAGTCTCAGTAATGTGCATTTGAACAAGCATCCAACAATTAGAACCGTTTTTGAAACAATATTTTTCTGAGCAAGGATTCCAGCCAATACGAGAATCGAGATCAGGTCATCTCCAGGCCAATGAATTGCAGTTCTCACAGCGAAAGAATACCGTAAGGCACAGGAGCAGAAATTAGGCCATTTAGTCCATCAAGTCTGCTCTGCCATTCAATCATGGCTGATTGGTTTCTCAACCCCATTCTCCTGCTTTCTCCCCGTAACCCTTGAACCTCTTGACAATCACGAACCTCTCTATCTCAGTCTTAAATACACTCAATGACCTGGCCTCCACAGCCTTCTGTGGGAATGAATTCCACAGATTCCCCACTCTCTGGCTGAAGAAGTTTCTCCTTATCTCCATTCTAAAAGGGCTTCCCTTTACCCTAAGGCTGTACCCTCGAGTCCTAGTCTCTTCTACCAATGGAAACATCTTCCCAACATCCATTCTGTCCAGCCCATTCAGTATTCTGTAAGTTTCAATTAGACCCCCCCTCGTCCTTCTAAACTCCACTGAGTGTAAACCCAGAGTCCTTAAATGTTCCTCATATGTTAAACTTTTCATTCATGGGACCATTTTCATGGACCTCCTTCAAACATACTCCATGGTCAGTATATCCTTCCTGAGATATGGGGCCCAAAACTGCTCACAATACTCCAAATGTGTTCTGACCAGAGCCTTATACAGCCTCAGAAGTACATCCCTGTTTTTATATTCAAGTCCTCTCAAAATAAATGCCATCATTGCATTTGCCTTCCTAACTATTGACTCAACCTACAAGTTTACCTTGAGAGAATCCTGAACTAGAACTCCCATTTGTCTTTGCACTTCAGACTTCTGAATTTTCTCCCCACTTAGAAAATAGTCCATGCCTGTATTCTTCCTCCCAAAGTGCATGACCTCACACTTTCCCACATTGTACTCCATCTGTCACTTCTTTGCCCACTTCCTAACGTGTCCAAATCCTTCTGCAGCCTCCCCACCTCCTCAATTCTACCTGTCCCTCTACCTACCTTTGTATCATCTGCAAACGTAACCAGAGTGACCTCAGTTCCTTCATCTAGAACGTTAATGCTAAAAGTGAAAAGTTGTGACCAACACTGACCGTTGTGAACCACCAATTGTCACCGGCTGCGATCCTAAGATCCTTTTATCCACTCTCTGCTTTCTGCCAGACAGTACCCTTCCACTGACACCCTCCTTCGACTGACTGAACTGGTCCTCACCCTGAACAACTTCTCTTTCCAATCCTCCCACTTCCTCCAAACGAAAGGAGTAGCCATGGGCCCCAGCTACGCCTGCCTCTTCGTAGGGTATGTGGAACAGTCCATCTTCCGCAACTACACTGGCCCCACCCCCCCCTTTTCCTCCGCTACATCGATAACTGTATCGGCGC
>NC_057732.1:55014541-55024649 GCF_004010195.1 Chiloscyllium plagiosum
CTTTCTGCCAGACAGCCAAGCTTCTATCCGTGCTAGCACCTTGCCTCTCACACCACGTGTCCTTATCTTACTCAGTAGCCTCCTGTGTGGCACCTTGTCAAAGGCGTCTTGAAGTCCAGGTAGATAATATCCATTGGTTCTCCTTGGTCTTGGTCTAACATGCTTGTGACTTCCTCAAACAATTCCAGTAGATTTGTCAGGCATGTCCTCCCCCTGGTGAAACTATGCTGACTTTGCCCTATTTTACCATACACCTCCAAGTTTCAGAAATCGCATCCTTCACAATGGATTCCAGGATCTTACCCATGACTGAGGTCAGGCTAATTGGTCTGTAATTTTCCGTCTTTTGCATTACTCCCTTTTTAAACTGGGGTGTCACGTTAGCGATTTTCCAATCCTCTGGGTCCCTCTAGCAATTCCTGAAAGATCACCACTAATGCCAACACTATCTCTTCAGCTTTCTCCCTTAGAGCTCTGGGGTTTAATCCATCTGTAATCCAAATAGAGGCAATGGCAGGATATAATTTCAGAACAACTGCTGAGAACCCTGGAACATGTCATGTAATCAAAACAAACTTTAATTTCTTTAACATGAACTGGTTAATCTGATTGACAATGAATAAATTTGTAATATGTCACTGAAAAGCATTGGAATGCAGAGCATTCTGTCACCAGTAATAATGACCCTGGTTACCAGGCACCATTTTATTACACTCATACAGAAGAGCATTAAGAATGGCAAGGAATTATCAGACTGGAGTGATCCCTGGATTAATTTTGTTTGACTATGATATTCTAAAAGGAATTCCCTAGAATATCTCTCCAAATTGGCAATAGGAATTTTGTATTCTTTAACTTCTCCCAGAAGATCATAGTTTAGGCTGAGTATGGGAATAGTTTGCGTGTTGTGATATACAATGTATTGTAATTGTATGGGACAGACTGAAGAGCCTAGATTTTTTTTTTCCCTGTTGATATGTCAGAAAAGATAGATTGAGATCTTTGGCTTCCAAAATTAATGAATCAGAATTATTTTCTTCTGGTTATCAGGCAAATGTTGCATCTGAGCAGATCTGGCCCGTCTACCCATTTCCTTTGCTACTCTGATACAAGTTTAGAGTTTAGATGAGAAGATTGACTCCTGAATTAATGCCCAGTTAAAGTGCACTTGATTTGGCCACACAAGTAACAACAGACTCTACATTCACAATAACTCAGTTGTACTAATTGAGCGTGCTGATTTCCAATGAAACTCTCAAATTCTTGGCTGTTTTGTTAGATTTTATTCAGTATTTTTATTAGGTTAGTAAATTAATTCAGTGAAAAATAGAAACAAATTGCTTGAATTGCAACCAGTTAAGGAGGGATTGGCTTTGTTCTTTTAAACTCCCCTTTGAGTGGTTACAATAATTTTTTTTGTTAGTCAAGACTTTAAGTGAAACATCTTTCAGTGAGGGCTACCTTTATTTTTAATATAGTGCATGTAGTAAGTGTATCCAAGCATGTGCAGGAAATCCTCTCTGTGATGTTGCAGCAGAAAATAAAAACAAGTGGCTTCTCATAATGTCATCATTTTCTGGATGCAACCAGAACTTTAAGTGAAGCATGGTTTCCTATTGGAATCAATAGTAAAGCCAGAGTTAGGTTCATGTGATAATTTATGGTCAGAAAAAGCAATGCATAGGTTGAAACATTATGCCATATGTAGGTATTTCTAGCTGAAAAACTCTTGCAAAAGAATATGAATTACTAAATGTAAAAGAAACACTGTATAGTTGTTGATTTCAGGACTTTTCTAAGCAGTAAGCAATTTAAAAACTTTACCAAGTTGAAGTAATATATGGTGGATCAATGGTTGCACTGCTGCTTCCCAACTCCCGGGAGCAGGATTTGATTCTACCCTGGGACAGATATCTGTGCAGAGTTCGTACATCCTCCCAGTATCTGTGTGGGTTTCCTCCCACAGTCCAAAGATGTGCAGGTTAGTTGGATTGGTCATGGGAAATTGCCCATAGTGTCGAGGGATGTGCAGGCTAGGTGGGTTAGCCATGGGGAAATGCAGGGTTACAGGAATAAGGTCTGGGGGTGTGTATAGATGGGAAGCTCTTCTAAGAGTCGCTGTGGACTTGATGGACTGAATGTCCTGATTCTACACTGTGGGAATTCTATGATTCCGAAATGCCTACATTTTTAATGAAATAATCTTAAAACCAAAATAAATTAAATGATAGAAGAATTACAAGAAGCATAAGTTGATAGAGTACACATTAGTACAATACTCATATTATCCCTACAGTGTGGAATGAGATCTGCACATCCCTGGGCACTATGGGTAATTTAACATGGTCAATCCACCCTAACCTGCACCTTTTTGAACTGTGGGAGGAAACCTACGTAGACACGGGGAAAATGTGCAAACACCGCACAGACAGTCATCTGAGGTTGGAATCAAATCCCGGTCCCTGGTGCTGTGAGGCAGCAGTGCTAACCACTGGGCCACCATGAGGCTCATCTGATGAAGTTTTAATTGACCTGGCTTAATCAGATTACAGAATAGGAAGCCTGGCAGCCAATAGGAAACTGAAACTCTCAATGTCAGCAAATATATGGTGACTATTTTATTCACATCAGTAAAGCAAAATAATGTTAAGTGAGCCAACTTGAAATGAGAACTGAGTGAATGACTTAAAATGAAGTTCAGGATAACAAAGCCATGACACAGCAAGAGGGGTAAATGCCATTGGGAAAGTCACGACATTGCCAGCAATAATTTCTTCCCTGGATGCCAAATTGAAATGCCTTCCAATGAAAGTGTCAGTTGTAACGTTTTATAATGGAACAAGTTTCGTCTGCGAAAGAACTGTGCCCAAGCTACCTTATTATAAAAGTTCCTTGCTCAATTAATTTAGTATAATTTATTACCTTAAATAACATGCTAAATTAACAAAAATTGTTGCTGATTGGGACCCTCAGGTTCATGATTCTGTGAGTCCTGTGAGCTGTCCAAGTGAGCTCACTGTTGTGTACAGGAGTTTGCTTGCTCTGCAAACTCTCTCCCAACTTGGGTGACAGCTTTACAACTCTGTCTGAAGCTTTTCAAACTTCTACTTTCTGTTGTTCTGAGCAAAGTATTTAACAATGCAATTCAGGCACTTTGGCAGATATATGTGTTCCATGATGAAATGTAGCTGCCACTACCATTACCGTCTCATTGACATTTTTTCTTCTGACTTGAGCATGGATTTGATCTCCTGCTCTGCATTGTGAGCGATGTAAAACAAGGCTTGAAAACTTCACTGATGTTCCATTTGCTGACTTCAGAGGAATCAGGAATACTTGCATGTGTTCTGGCCACCCCCAGGATGAGTATACCTGTACCTCTGTCTCTGACAGCAGTTACAATGGAAATAAAAAGTGAGTCACATTTGTGCAATTTGGCTTTGTTGTTTAACTCTTTAAGGCCTGGTGAATGTCCATGTATCCTGTTCAAGGTCAGGCTAGTGTATGTTTGCTGACATTCAGTTGCCAGAAGTGAACACAACATTCCTGATAGGATCTGACCAAGCTGCAAACAACTAAAGAACTGCGGTGGTTGCAGAGTCACTGAACATGTTTGAAAAAGAAGTGGATCAATTCTTATCAGGCAGGAGAAAGAAAAATGATTAGGAAAGGGAATGTGGAATTTGGAACATAAACAGATTAGCCATGATTGTGTTGGATGGTACTGCACACTGAAAGGGTCTGCTGCTATTTTGCATGTCTCTGCGGTGACTTGCTTCCTTACTTGTTGTGGTTCTGTTCGCCGAGCTGGAAATTTTTGTTGCAAACGTTTCGTCCCCTGTCTAGGTGACATCCTCAGTGCTTGGGAGCCTCCTGTGAAGCGCTTCTGTGGTGTTTCCTCCGGCATTTATAGTGGCCTGTCCCTGCCGCTTCCGGTTGTCAGTTTCAGCTGTCCGCTGTAGTGGCCGGTATATTGGGTCCAGGTCTATGTGTTTGTTGATGGAGTTTGTGGATGAGTGCCATGCTTCTAGGAATTCCCTGGCTGTTCTTTGTTTGGCTTGCCCTATGATAGTAGTGTTGTCCCAGTCGAATTCATGTTGCTTGTCGTCTGTGTGCGTGGCTACTAAGGATAGCTGGTTGTGGCGTTTCGTGGCTAGTAACGCCATGACCAGCTATCCTTAGTAGCCATGCAAGTAGACGACAAGCAACATGAATTCGACTGGGACAACACTACTATCATAGGGCAAGCCAAACAAAGAACAGCCAGGGAATTCCTAGAAGCATGGCATTCATCCACAAACTCCATCAACAAACACATCGACCTGGACCCAATATACCGGCCACTACAGCGGACAGCTGAAACTTTTTTTCATGACATTGATTGAAGAATAAATATTGGCCAGTATGTTGGGGAGAAATCTCCTACTCTTCTTTGAAATTATGCATGGTGATGTTTTACAACCATCTGAACAGGTTTTGATTTAGCATTACATTGAAAAATGGCATCTCAAACAGTGCAATATTCCATCAGTATTACACAAGACTGTCAGCACTGGCTCTTACACATTCAAGCTCTGGGCTGGAACTTGAAGCCGAGACCCTGTGGCTTTAAACAAGAGTGTCTATCTTATTGAGGAGTAGAAAGTGAGGACTGCAGATACTGGAGATCAGAGTCGAGAGTGTGGTACTGGAAAAGCACAGCCAATCAGGCAACATCCGAGGAGCAGGAGTATCGACATTTCGAGCATAAGCCCTCCATCTTACTGAGCTTGTTCACTTGAAGCATGCCGTGCTGAGGGAAAGGTTCTGCAGTACATCTGAATTGCTTAGCTTGATCACAGTATGTGTGATTGTAATGTACCTAATGTACACGATAATATACATAATGTAGAGATAAAGTATGTAATCTATAAACCTCAGGAGCGGAAAGAAAATTCATTGTATTCTTGAGCACTGCGTGACCCATGTTTCATTCTTATGTTACAGGAGTGAACATAGGTATTAGAACATGATGATAGCAGACCATTAGTACATCACATCACCACATGACAGTACTCTTGTTTAAAGCCACAGGGTCTCGGCTTCAAGTTCCAGCCCAGAGCTTGAATGTGTAAGAGCCAGTGCTGACAGTCTTGTGTAATACTGATGGAATATTGCACTGTTTGAGATGCCATTTTTCAATGTAATGCTAAATCAAAACCTGTTCAGATGGTTGTAAAACATCACCATGCATAATTTCAAAGAAGAGTAGGAGATTTCTCCCCAACATACTGGCCAATATTTATTCTTCAATCAATGTCATGAAAAAAAACTCATTCCCCACATTGGTAACCACATTCATAATAAGAAACTTGATGGAATATGGATATTCATTTGTGATGCCGATACAACTGAAACAAGATTGGAATCAACTATAATGATACCGTAATTCTATTGCTGATATTTTGCTTCCAGTTCACTTGCTTCCTTTGGTGTACTAACCTAGGTATTTATAGTATTGTATTTTTGGGAATTGTAAAATGTGAAATTTTCCAGTTTTCAGCAATATTTTATGAGGTAACTTAGGCTAATGTGAATCCAGATTCTTAGATATTATTTTTGTATTATTCGTTGTAAAGAATTGTGTTCAGTTTGATGCTGCTTTCTCCCTGACATTGATTTCCAATCTTTTATTTGATTTCTCTGTCTTCACCATGAAATCCAATTTGTAAAACATCTCATGGAATTCCGATTTAAAGTTCACATATAGATTCATTGATAATTTAAAAATGCATTTTTCGGTAATGACTTCACTTACTGGAAATTAGACAGGACAAATTTGAAGATTAACTTTGGAATATATGCTCAGAAACAATTCTGCAAGTTATTGATTTTTTAAATGGTTCGAAAGAAACTCCGTGTAACCTTCACCACAAAAAACAAACTTGATCTTAACAAAAAAAGTACAACAGAAACATTCGTGGAAGGTGGAATAAATTACCATGTTACTATTAAATGATCAATGCTGTTACTTGACAAAAGGTGACCTCTTATGGCTCCACTATCAGAATAAAATCTTTGATATTCCTGCGAGCTACATTGAACTTGCAACAAGATGTCTGCTCCTATGTGCCAAAGGCAATCTTCAGCATCCAATAGCACAGTATTTCTTTGTCCTTAACACTTACACCAGGAAATTATAAAAATGAGAAACCACAAAATGTATTGGAGGAAGAACTCTTAAAATGGAAAGAATGTTGAATACACGGAAAGCCTGTAAGATTCAGTGTCCCAAATTACTTCTCTTTTGGCTCAAATGCTGCATGTTCTAATGAAAACAGTCTGCCAACAGGAAAACATTTCACAGAGAAACACTGTATGACCAGAGATATGATAATCTTTCTGATGCTGTTTAAAGAGTGCTCTGTCATATTATGGAAAATTGCATACCAATACAGCAAGTTAATTTTAGGCTTTTCTGGATTATTTTGGAGTTGGATATATATTGAATGCCAACATTTAAATAAATTATGTGCAAGATGTCATGGCTTACATGTGATGTGTTTGAGGCGGTTTGAAGTGTTGAATTTGTTTTAAGGATTTTGTTTGTTCAGGATACTTGTCCTTGAGCACATCCAAAACATTGGGGCCTGATCTGCACCAAAACCCCCTCACCCCTCACGCGTCACCCCTCACCCTGCTGGGAAATTGCAGTGTTCCTGCCACGCATGGACCTTGAGGTCTGCACAGAACCAAACAAAATTCTGCGGAACATTCTAATCCTTGTTTATTGTTCCTTCCATGGTTTTACTCCTCCAAATCTTTGACCATTAGATGTTGTTCAACCTCTCCAAACTGCTCTGCCATTCAATAAGATCTGGATGTGGTTTTTACTCCACTTTCATCCCTGCCTACTGTCCCTACCAGCCTACCAACCCTTTGAGATCTCCACACTTCCTCAAATCTGGAATCTTGAGCATTCACAATTTTTAATTATTCCAACACCGGCTCGATCTTCACAAAACTATTCCTGTTTTCCCAGCTGGGATTGTGTAGCACAGTCTGCTCGGAATTTACTGTGAGGACTTCCCAGACTGACCCAAGCATCAGAACCTTATCTCCAGGTGACCTATCATCTGCTCCACCACAACTCTGGTTGATGAATGAACAGCATTTAAATCTGTACACAGAAGGTTATCAGAGACAGCTCTCTATTGCAGTGTTGAAGACCTCCCTTTGCATATGCTTGTTCTAGACTGATGTCTTCACTCTTAGGATGTAAGACTCACGATCATTTACATCATCATGATTTTCAAGAATCTTAATATACCACAACTCCACTTGACATTGTGGGAGATGATATTCTGGCTGGCTGATTGTTTTGCAGAATGCCGACGTTCTGCCTGTTAAAAAGAAAAAGATCCTGAGCTTCCAGCTCCCTGCCACTTTGCCAGACTACCCTGTTTCATGGCCAACATCTCTGTCTGAGGTTTGCTGCAGTGCTCCAGTGAAGCTCAGTGTAAGCTGGAAGAACAGCACCTCATTTTCCATTTGAGGACCCTGCAGACATCCGGACTCAATATCGAGCTCAACAATCTTAGGACTTGATGCCTTTTCAATTCCAAGGAAAGTCACTGGAGCCGAAACATTAATTCTGCTTTCCCTGCACGGATGCTGCCAGATCTGCTGAGTTTCTTCAGCAATTTCTGTTTTCATCCAACTTAGTACTCCGTTCCCATATCACTTGATCCCTTTAGCCTTAAGAGCTATATCCAACTCCTTCTTGTTCAATGTTTTGGCTTCAATTGCTTCTATGAAAGAGAATTCTACAGACTCCCCACTCTATGAGCGAAGAAATTTCTCCTCATCTCAGTCCTAAATAACCTACCTCAAATCCTTAAACTGTGTCACTTGGTTCTGGACTCCCAGGTCAACAGGAACATCCTTCCTGCTTTTACTGTGTCTGGTCCAGTTAGAATATTATTGGTTTTTACGAGATCCCCACTCATTCTTCTAAGCTCCAGTGAAAGTAACCCTAACTGATGTAGTCTCTCTTCTTATGGCAGTCCTAACATTACAGGATGGCAATCAAACAGTTAATTCTGGTTGATCATTTATTAGTCCTGACTGGTATGAGTAAAGTTGGGTGATGTTGGTTTAAATCATAATGCCCTTCCTGTAAGTTTAGTTCAGATGAATTAATTGAAGATCAAACCTGTGTTGCCTGGCTCCACCCCATATTTTACTATCAATGGACTCAGAAAGGGAAATGGGAAATTCAGCTGTATACTTCAGGATTGTACATATCTTTAATTCTTGAAGCAAAACAGCAACATAATCACATGGTGTAATGTTGAAAGCTTAACGATCATTTTCTTTTACAGATTCACTGGCCTGGAACCAAAGAAAGAGTTGAAATGTGCAAATTGACTGGGAAGCATCCTTTGGTGAGTATCACTGTTATGTAGCCATTTCATTCATTAAACTTCTCATTATGCATTCTACATTATATCTGCATTATGTTATAACTTTGTTTTGATTGAGCAATTGACCCTTAAGTATCAGACAAAATAATAAGGTACAGCTTCTCAATCAGATATTCCAGAATGACGATGTGAGTGCTCAGTGTCTTACAGTTTCAGATCACTGATCTCTTGCAGTGTATGGATCCAACATGTGTAGATTCCCAGGGGCCTGGATCATGGTGATGTGGATCACAGGGTGTGTCAATCATGACTGAAACCATGTATAATTCTGTCAGTCAAGCAAGTTGGCTAAATGCTGCTGAGTCTGAATAAAGACATTTGTGAAGCAAAAGGAAACATGGTGAACTTTGGAAATCTGAAAGAAAAGCAAGATAAAATGACAGATTAGACAAAAGGTCTTTCAACCTCGTAAAAGAAACTGTTGTTTAGCTTTTCACTAACATCTCCCTGATGGAAGACATACTTCAATTGTGATGTTGCATTTCAGAGCAGAACACATGAGTAGATTGAGATTGACTTGTGCAAGTGTGTCTGTTCAAAATATTTGTTCTGCAGTCGTGCAATTTTTGGAATACTAGTGAACATGGATTTGATTCACATAAACCATTTCAATGTTCATAGTCAATATAGACTGTCTCAACTCCAGCACTGCCAACCTTCTCTCTTTGTGAGTTCCATGCTAAATCCCTCTTGCATTCAGTCATACCAGTGAAATATCCTTGTGAAATGTTATTGGAATATCAGGACAGCATGACTAAACACATAGATGAATTTGAGCTGAGAGACACTCAATGTGAATGTGAAAAGGGTAACAAACCCAACTGATTTTTGAGGAAGTAATGAAAGGCAAATCACTATAGTCCTGTTTTCCCATTGGAGAAAGACAACGGGGGGGTGGTTTAAGCTGAAGGTCAGCACACCTCCAGGTGAGGAGAAAGGTTGTGGAGGGAAGTCCTTCAAAGTAACCTTAGCCGGTTTTGGAATTACACCCACACTATTGACATTACTCTTCATTGCAAACCAGCCATCCAACCAACTGACCCCCAAACTAAAGTAGTGGAATGGGGAATATCAATGGATACAGTTTATATGGATATCCTGAAGATAGCCAACATTAGAAACTTTGTTTATTATTAAAGCTCATTTAGTTTAAGGTAGTTGTTGCACTGGGGAGGAGATCACCTTTGTGGTAGCAGACTGCAAGTATGAATTGTACATATGTAGTCAAACTGAGAGGAGGTGGCAGATGATGTCCCATGGCCATTAGTACTAGAGTCTCAACAATTCAGTATATGACTGACTTGGTGAACACAAGGAGGCAGCCTTACATTCCAGTTTGCTAGTGTCACAAAGATTGGTGATAAATATTGTGTGCACAACATTAGAAAGGGAGAGTATTAGATTGAGTGAATGGGTAGAACTGTAACAAATGGATTTCAATGCAGGTAAATTGTGATTATTCATAAGTGCATAAAAAGATAAATCTTAGTATTTCTTAACTGGTGAAAATCCAGGAGCAGTGATATGCAAAGAGAATCAAGGATTGTGAAAAGGTTAGACCATAACACCATAAGAAATAGTAATGGAAGTAGGTCACTGGAGCCCTTAGGCCCTAATGGGTTTTGATAAGATTTGTAGCTCAG
>NC_057732.1:55025215-55044590 GCF_004010195.1 Chiloscyllium plagiosum
ATACCTTCCACCCTTCACCTTAAATTTATGTCCCCTTGTACCCGGGGAAAAAGTTTCTGATTGTCTACTCTATCTATTCCCCTGATCATCTTATACACCCCTATCAAGTCACCCCTCATCCTTCGCCGTTCCAATGAGAAAAGGCCTAGCACTCTCAACCTATCCTTGTATGACCTATTCTCCATTCCAGGCAACATCCTGGTAAGTCTTCTCTGCACCCTCTCCAAAGCTTCCACATCTTTCCTAAAGTGAGGCGACCAGAACTGCACACAGAAATGACATCACCAATCCAAGAAAACCCAAACAACTATAGAAAGTGGGCCATACCACCAGTGCTTGATTCAGAGGTGCACTGAAGATGTTACCTAGTATTGTGACAAAACATCTGAAAATGAATCTCTCAGCTCAGCGAGCAAACCCACATTCAGCCCTTAAGCCATCTCCACCATCCAATGTGATCATTACTGATCTGACATTTTCTTGTCTTTTCCCCATAATCCTTTCATTCCCCTAATGATAAGAATTTGTCTATCTTAGCCTTAAATGTACGGAAGGATTCTATGGCCACAGCTCTCTGTGGCAAGGAGTTCCAAAGATTTACACCTCTCTGAGAGAAGAAATTCTTTCTCATCCCAGTCTTCAATTGACACCCCTTTATTCTGATACAATGTCCTGTGGTCCCAGATTCTCTTGTGAGGGGAAATGTTCTCTCAGCATTCACTCTGTCAAGCCCCTTAAGAATCCTATGTTTCAATGAGATCATCTCTCATACTTCTAAAATCCACTGAGTTGAGTCCCAACATGTTCAGCCTTAGCTTATGAGACAATTCCCTCCATCCCAGAGATCATCCCAGTCAACCTTCTCTGAACTGCCTCTATTGAGATGATATCTTTCCCTTAAATAAGGGGATCGAAACTGCTCATAGTGCTCCAGATGTGGTCTCCCCAGCACCTCGTACAGTTATAGTAAGACTTCCCTTGTCTTATACTCCAATCCCTTTGAAATAAGAGGTACTTACTGACTAAATAAGGCACACTTACCAATTACCTGTTGTCCCTATGAGCTCGCTTTTCTGTATTTTATGTACAAGTACTCCTACAGCCCTTTATGTTGCAGGTTTCTGCAGTCTTTCTCCATTTAAATAATATTTTGTTTGTTTGTTTTCCCTTCCTAAATGAACAACTTTACATTTGCCCACATTATACAACATTTACCAGCTTTTTACCCATTTACTTAACCTAACAATATCTCCTGTAAACCATTTGTATCCACCTTAAAACTGGCTTTTCCACCTATTTTTGTGTCATCTGTAAATTTAGCTAGAGTACGTGAGTTACTTCCTTCCTCCAAGTCATTAATATATATTGTAAACAGTTGTGGTGCCAGGACTGATCCCTGTGGGAATCCATTGGTTACAGATTGCCAACGTGAAAAAGAACTCCTTATCTCTATTTGCTGTTTCTTGCCCATGAGCTAATTCTCTATCCAGTAATCATAAAAGTGGGCGGCACGGTGGCCCAGTGGTTAGCACTGCTGCCTCACAGCGCCTGAGACCTGGGTTCAATTCCTGCCTCAGGCGACTGACTGTGTGGAGTTTGCACGTTCTCCCTGTGTCTGCGTGGGTTTCCTCCGGGTGCTCCGGTTTCCTCCCACAGTCCAAAGATGTGCAGGGTCAGGTGAATTGGCCATACTAAATTGCCCGTAGTGTTAGGTAAGGGGTAAATGTAGGGGTATGGGTGGGTTTCGCTTCGGCGGGTCGGTGTGGACTTGTTGGGCCGAAGGGCCTGTTTCCACACTGTAATGTAATCTAATCTAATCTAAAAAGAATGGTAGATTTTATGGTGGAAGGCTATAACATTAGGGAAGAAAGCTTGGCTCTGGTGATACTGCGTCCTGGGTAGACCATTTCTGGAGAACTGTGTATAGTTCCCATGCCACACCTTGGAAAGGAATTATTGGGTTTGGAAAGAGTGCGGCAGAGATTAATTTCTTAAAATGCATAAATTGAAATTGAGTATTGATGACAAGGGTATCATTTCTTGTTGGTTAGAAGCTTGTGTTGATCCTTTGATTCATTTGAGTAGTTTCCACTTTGCAGGGTTATTGAGAATTTTTAAAATTCATTCATTGGATGTTGGGCATTGCTGGTTGGACCAGCATTTATTGCCCATCACCACTTGCCCAAAGAACAGTTAAGAGTTAACCACATTGCTGTGGTTTGAGGTGTAGGCTAGACTGGATAAGGACAGCAGACTTCTTCAGTTGGAGGGAGTAAATACAACTTTTAATGCAGATCAGCTGTTCATTGCTGGAATTATATGTAGGTGATGAATGGCATTTTCCTGTTCTGATAGTAAGGACTTCCCATTGAAAAGTAAGATGGAAACACATTTTATGTAATTAGTTGGAGTATTTTAATGGTGTAGTCCAGATAAATGGTAAACATTAAATATTGTGCACTTACATTTTCTTAATGATTTTTCTTATTATTATACTATTCAATTAAGGGGATTCCTCTATAAAAGAATGTATCTAGGATTGAAAGGATCATTGTAAATTGTTTAACATAAAAATGAACATTAATTGTGGCAAAAAGGAGTTATGTCAAAGGTTTCCCAGGACCCACATTCAATTCCATATTGACAAAATCCCATTCAGAAAGTTTGACTTTGTGACACATAAAATAATGAATGTAACCTTTCGCTGCTACATGCTAGGGGTCACATTAATGAAACACGTATTTTGGCAGTTTCAGGCAAGCCCCCTGTTGACACGAGCCCAGAGGGCATGGTGCTGAAAGTGGGGTTGAATTTTCATTGTAAAGTAATTTGCATGGGGCCCCAGTTAGTGGATTTCATCGCTTTAGCCTTGAGCACTGTTCTGTCATCACATTTATAATAATGACAATAATTTTTCTTTATTTAACCAATCTAAATCAAAAACGCCATAGATATATTCTCTCTCACCCTCAGGTGAGCATCAAGTCATGGCAAAGTTTGTTTCAATCATGACTTGCAAAATTGGGCTATTTCTGCTCAAAGATTTAAGAGCCCTTAACTGCTGTTTGCATTCTGTTAACAATTGACTGCCAGCCTATTTTAAAAAAATGGCATAAAACTCCATCCATGTTTAACCTGTACAATAATTACTTTGTGTAGCATGCTTTGTTGTAGCATTTGGCAATGAACAATGCTTACCCTCAGAATCACTTTTATTGCGTGCCATGAAATTTGAAAACACAAAATTAAAGGGAAAAATAAATTGTGCAGAGATAAAATATATTTATGAACCCTCCTGAATTTAAAGTGATCCCATCTGGATTGTATTTTGCTAAGGTCTAAGACAGTAGATTGGAAGTTAACATTCAGCAATCTGAACAGAAGTCATCTTGAGGTAAGATTAATAATTAATATAGAAGCAAGTTACAAGGAGCAGAGCAGTCTTATCAAGCATGAAGAAATAACTCATATAAACTAAAGAATCTGATACATATTCTACATCAATACCAATACAATGTGTTGCAAACATTTCTAAACATGAAGCTACCTTTCCTGTGTCATTTTAATGAACTTTTCCTTTAGATTATGTGAGACTTCATTGTGATGATTTCTTGCTTGTTTTAAAATAAAGAAACCTGAAACTTTTATAACCCTGCAACTCTATACTGTGAGTAGCTGTGTCAAAAATGATCAGAAAACTCTTAGCTTTGATCTCTAGTCTCAGATGATTTACTCCACTTCAGTTAGAGAGGGGGAGCTTGATTAAGCTACTCAATTCTAAACACAATGCAGCTCTCCCTGCTAAAAGTACACATGCATTTTGTATGAAAAAGTGGAAACAACACTTTGTGCTCATCCTGAACATTTTATCATCAAAGTTTCTGTTGCAATTTGCAATTTCTTACTTGATACACTCAGCTCAAAGAAATATGCATCAGTAAATAAGTCATGGTGCATTGTGTTTGATCAATATGTTTTTGGAATGATAACTCAGCAATGAAATGATTGCTTCAGCAGAATAGGGGAAAGAAAGAATTGTTGGCGTTAGGGTCAAGTGAGTACGGGGAGAATAGAAAAGCTTCTCATTGTGGATATATTTTCTACAACAATCAGATTTGGTGATTGTTATGATACTACAAGACATTTTTAATCTTTATTTTTGGAAATCCTAAAACACAGGTATTTATGAAAAGAATTAAACTACAATGTTTACTGTTTAAAGCCAAAGGGTTGTATTACACAAAAAGTAAAGAATAATAACTACATGGTATTTTAAATATCGGTTATGTTAAAAATATCAAAATTGAATGAACAGTTACCTGCACTCTTAAGCTGAGCTCATTAACTCAAATTTTGTTCGACATCCATTTGACTTACACCAACAAATTTTAGATTAGATTAGATTAGATTACAGTGTGTAAACAGGCCCTTCAGCCCAACGAGTCCACACCGACCCGCCGAAGCGAAACCCACCCATACCCCTACATTTACCCCTTACCTAACACTACGGGCAATTTAGTATGGCCAATTCACCTGACCCTGCACATCTTTGGACTGTGGGAGGAAACCGGAGCACCCGGAGGAAACCCACGCAGACACGGGGAGAACGTGCAAACTCCACACAGTCAGTCGCCTGAGGCGGGAATTGAACCCGGGTCTCTGGCGCTGTGAGGCAGCAGTGCTAACCACTGTGCCACCGTGGACATATGAAGATTAACTCCTTGGCCTGAGGAATGTTTTAAACATTTGTACAAATTTTAGGATTTCTTAACAATTCTGCTTACTGATGGTAAAGTTGTCCCTTCAAATCTCTTCCAAATATTGCATGATCCTGGACTCGCAGTTCAGCACAGGGATCACTAGTTTGCTAAGTCTAGCTACTTCAAGTCAGATCTCTCTTAGTTCTAATGGTTTTTCTTCACTCTGGAGCCTTGCACTTAAGAACTCTCACTCTCCTCTCAGCTTCAGTATCCCATAAGTCTAACTCCATGCTAATGGAGTCCTTCAGCTATTAGGAATTTACAATCCTTTTAGCCAGCTTTCAGAAATTCACCTGAATAAAGTGATGATTCCAGCAGCCAGCTTGTTTTAGAATAAACTCAATAAGAAAAGAACCATACTCAGGAATCTAGGTCCCCCATATCTTCTTAAATCTATGCTTTGCTATTTCTTATTGTCCGTGCAGCTTGGCCACATGATTGTGACTGGAAACAAGTTGTTATTTTTCAAGGGATCATCGTCTAGATAAACCTAGTTCTTGAAGGGAGCATAGGGAGAATTTGGAGTGCAACAAGTGATATTATTGCTGGACCATTAATCCGGATCCCAGGTAATGTTCTTGGGACCTGTTTCCAAAAGTCACCATGGTACATGGTGGAATTTGAGTTCAACCAAATGTTTATTTATGACCATGAAACCATTGCCAAATGTTGGAAAAATACCATCTGATTTATTAATGTCCATTAGGGAATGAAACTGTCAAACTTACCTGGTCTGGCCTAAACGTGACTCCAGACCCACAATGATTTGGTTGGCTCTTAACTGCCCTCTGGGCATTCAGGGGTAGGCAATAAATGCTGGCCAAGCTAGTGATGACCATATTCCATGTATGAATTAAAGAAAGAATAGACCTTTGAGCTTGGATTACTTGGTGGGTTGATTGACTTTTGACTAAGAAATCATATGCCAGATCCAGGGTTTTCATAAAAAACAAGTAAGTGGAAATCCCAAATTCAAACAGTCAGATCATTTCAAAACCTTCTCCTTTCCTTCACAATTTTGAGTCCCTGATGTTACCTGATATCAGTGAGAGGCCGTGGGTGTTGGATGATGCTGGTATGTGAACCCACTGACGGTGGCTTGTGCAGGTAATCTCAAGACTAAAATGAGAAAATTCTATGTGGTCTTATTCTCTGGATTGCCTCGTTACGTGTCCCACTCTCTCACACATGATAATTTGAGAATTTCTGAATAATCAACGTGAAAAATGCCACAGGCACATAAATGTTATTACGTTTATAATTTTCCTAGGGATGTGACTGGTGTTTGACTATTTTAAACTTGCCTGATGCAGACACATCAATCCAGATGTTTGTGGAGGGGTTGGAGGTGGGGAGGGGAAGGTTTCAATAAAACAGTGGTGTTCTGTAGACACAATACTCAGAGGAGCAATGATCAGAGAAATCAGAGGCTAACACTTTGTCAATCAGTTGCTTTCATTCCCGGGCTAATGATTCTATCTGTTTCCTGAACAGAGGGAGTGTGCGAATTTCATCAGGGTCCTTCATAATTACAACAAGACCCACGCGTATGTCTGTGGCACTGGAGCCTTCCACCCAATGTGTGCCTTTATTGAGCTGGGACCCCGGGCAGAGGTAATGTAATTTTAGCTACTGTTCTAAGTGGTGCATGGCAGGGAAAGCAGCAAATGGAATGAATATCATCCATCATTTCCCTTCAAAGGGATTTTCACAACACCCTGTTGGTATTTCACATGGATGATTCACACTTAATACAAAGAGATTCATTCATTCAAAACTTTTTTCGAAGAGGTAATCTTTTTTTTTATAGGAGCCTGTGTTTCGCCTGGATTTACATGGCCTCGAGTCTGGAAGATTGAAGTGTCCCTTTGACCCTCAGCAACCTTTTGCTTCTGTGTTAACAGGTAAAAAAAAGCACTGCCCCTTCAGTATGTAGTGCCATGTAACAGAGCGAGAATTCCTCAGACTGAAACAGCAGCTAGAAGTGATTAGTTTAAGAAAAGAAGTTCCTGATTTGTAATTAATTAACATCTTCATAGTCATCAACTTGAGCTATGCAATCAGCACTGAATGTAAATGTTTGAAGATTTGATGAAAGCTGTTCATATAAAAATGGAAGGTTTATACTGACATTGATTTTCAGTAAAGATCGTCATCATGATATATATAGAAAAAGAAGCTAGAAATCTTGATTGTCAAGTTTAGAATTTGACTGGGCTGTGTTTGAATATTACAGCTTTACCCTTGACTCTGACACAGAACAATAGACAGTTAAGAACAATCTACAGTTTAAATCCCACACCTATCTGTTCGTCAGACTCCTTGGGACTAAGGATCCAATCTATCTAAAATTATGTAGGGGGTCAGTAAGGCTGACCATTATGTGCAGGAGCACTCTGGACACTGAAGGCAGAGCCATTGCAGAGATTTTAGATCATTGAGCTTGTCTGACATCCATACCCAAACAGCAATGTTTCTTTATCCAATGCCCTCCATAACTCTACCCCCTCTAGCAGATCCCTTTGCCACATGAAAAACACCAGGTGTAATGCTAATGCCATCATTGCAGCCCTTACAGTTCCAAAATGTCCTGGGAGTTGTGACACTGAGAAAGGTGGTGGCATAGTGCCATTGTCACTCGACTAACAATCCAGAGAGCTGGATATTAATCAGCAATGCAAAGATTAATAATGACCATTATGTCGATTGTTGTAAAAATCCATCCTGTTAACTAATGTCTTTAGGGAAGGAAATCTGCCATCCTTACCTGGTCTGGCCTAGATGTGATTACATAACTACAGTTGTGGGGTTGACTCTTAACTCCTCTCTAAAGTGTTCCATTCAGTTGGATCAAGTGCTTGAAATTCTAAGTAAAGGAATGAGATGGGACCTGGCATGGGTGAATGGATCGGAAATGGCACAAACAGCCCTGCTGATCCTGCAAAAGCTTCCTTAGTAACATCTGGGGCTGGTGCCAAAATCAGGAGAGCTGTCTCACAGACTTGTCAAGCAACATCATGAGGTAGAATCATGGAATTTACAGTACAGAAGGAGGCCATTCGATCCATTGTGTCTGCACCGATTCCTGAAAGAGCAACCACACCAGTCCTATTCTCCAGGCCTGTCTCCATAGCCCTCTAAATTCATCCCTTCCAAATATATATCTAGCTCTCTTTGAAACATTCTATCGAATCCACCTCCACCATTCTCCCAGGCAGCACATTCCGAATCCTAATAACTCTGAATAAAGAGGTTTCTCCTCATCTCATTCCTAGCTCTCTTGTTAATGATCTTGTGGAGTTGAAGTCCCACTTTCACGTTGAGAAAATTCTCCATTATGTTGTGTGACACTACCATCGTACTAAATGGGAGACTTCAAACAGATCTAGCAACTCACGACTTAGCATCCATGAGATGCTGTGGGCCATCAACAGCAGCAGAATTGTACTCCAACACAATCTGTAACCTCATGACCTGGCATATCCCCCACTCAACCATTACTATCAAACAAGGGGATCAATCCTGGTTCAATGGAGAGTGCAGGAGGGCATGGCAGGAGCAGCACCAGGCAGACCTGAAAATGAGGTGTCAACGGTGGGCGGCACGGTGGCCCAGTGGTTACCCACTCAACCATTACTATCAAACAAGGGGATCAATCCTGGTTCAATGGAGAGTGCAGGAGGGCATGGCAGGAGCAACACCAGGCAGACCTGAAAATGAGGTGTCAACCTGATGAAGCTACCAAACAGGACTACTCGCATGTCAAACAGCATAAGCAGCAAGTGTTAAGTAGAGATAAATGATCACACAACCAACAGATCAGATCTAAACTCTGCTGTCCAACTCACTGGAGGAGGAGGCTCCACAATTATCCCAATCTTCAATGAAGGGCCCAGAAAATCCAATGGAAAAGATAAGGCTGAAGGTTATGTAACAAGTTTTTGATCCAGTGATCCCCAGCATTACAGATACCAGTCTTTCCCCCAATTCAGTTCACTCCACGTGATGACACAAAATAGTTGGAGGCACTGGATACTGCAAAGACTTTGGGCCCTGACAACATTCTGGCAATAGGTCTGAAGACTTGTGCTCCAGAACTTGTTGCTCCCCTAGACAAGATTTTCCATTATACCTACAACACTGGCACTTATCTGACAATGTGAAAAATTGCCCATGTATGTCCTGTACATATAAAACAGGACAAATCCCAACTCAACCAATGACTCAGCCAGTAGACATCAGTCTACTCTCAGTAAAGTAAAGTGTCATCAACAGTGTTACCAAGCAGCACCTACTCAACAATAACCTGCTGTGATGCCCAGGTTGGGTTCCCCCAGGGCCACTGAGCTCCTGACCTCATTACAACCTTGGTTCAGACATGGACAAAAGAGCTGAATTCCAGAGGGGAGGGGACAGTGACAGCCATTGACACAAGGCCATATTTGACCAAGTGGTATCAAGGAGCCCTAGCAACACTGTAGTCAATGGGTCAAACTCTTGACTGGTTAGAGTCATACCAGGCACACAGGAAGGTGGCTATGGTTATTGGAGATTAGTCATCTCAGATCCAGGACATTTCTGTAGGGGTTCCTCTGGATAGTGTGATGGAATACTTCCCACTTTCCTGGATGGATGCAGCTCCAACAACACTCGAGAAGCTTGACATCATCCACCTACAAGTTCTCCTTCAAGCCGCTTACCATCCTGACTTGGAGATATATTTTTGTTCCTTCACTGTTGCTGGGTCAAAATCCTGGAATTCCCTCCCTAACTACATTGCAGACTGCAGAGGTTAAAGAAGGAAACTCATCATCAACTTCTAAAGGGCCATGAGGGATGGGCAGTAAATGTCAGTAGCACCACATCGCATGAGTGAACAAATAAAATGACTGCTGAATATTATGCAAGGGTGCTCACATCTTAGTGCGATCAACATGTTACCAGTACTCGGGCCACATAATTGATCGCTTGTCTGTAAATGATTTTTGACAACACCCCAACAAACCATGAGATGATAGTACCACAGTGATTGGAGGACAGCCTGACCTACCTCACTCTCTGAATCATATCCTCTCTCCTGTGGCCAAGTGCAAAGAAGTATTCTCAGCAGTTTGAAGAGATGCATTTTGAGTTTTAACAATCAATTTGTAAATCAGAAATCCCACCACAGATCTGTTCTGATTAATGCCACAACAACAATAGCACCCTTTCATAGCTCCTTCAACATTAGGAAGCCTCATAAGGTGAGTAGATTAGATTACTTACAGTGTGGAAACAGGTCCTTCGGCCAAACAAGTCCACACCAACCCTCCGAAGAGCAACCCACCCAGACCCATTCCCCTTCATTTACTCCTTCACTTAATACTACGAGCAATTTAGCACGGCCAATTCATCTAACCTGCGCATTTTTGGATTGTGGCAGGAAACAGGAGCACCCGGAGGAAACCCACGCAGACACGGGGAGAATGTGCAAACTCCACACAGACAGTCACCCGAGGTTGGAATTGAACCCGGGTCTCTGGTGCTGTGAGGCAGCAGTGCTAACCACTTCTCAGGTGCTTCTCAGGAACTTTATAAAACAAAGTTTGATGCTGGGCCATATCAGTTACCGATCCCCAAAATCTTGGCTGAAGAGAGATGTTTTAATGAACAAATGAAAGGAGGAGAGTGAGATACAGTGCTGGAGAGCTGCAGGGAGGCTGTACCAGAGCATGGGGCTGAAAAAGCTGAAGAGATTGCCACCAATGCTGGAACAATTAAAACTGGAAATGCGAAAATCCCAGACATAAAAGAGCCCAAATATCTCAGAGGATTGTTGGACTGGATGATATTACAGAGATTCAGAGGACTGACGTGATTGAGAGATTTGAAAACAAGAATGAGAATCTTATTATTACAAACACAACGTAGCTTAACTGAAAGCCAGTGTAGGTCAGTGCACATGGAAGGTGGCAGGTAACCTCGAAGATATAGTCAGAAATGTTTCAGGTAATCTCAAATGTAGGGAGGGTAGAATGTGATAGCTCAGCTTGGAATTTATTGGAGTAAACCAGCATCAAACTAATGAAAATGTGAATGAAGATCCTGCAGAAAATAAGCTGAGACAGGGCAGAAGTCAGATGGTTATATGGAGGTGGAAATAGACCACCTTAGCAATGGAATTCTTGTGAGCTCACAAGTAATGGTGCTTCCAAGTTTACAAACAGACTGCCTTAATCTCAGCTTGTTGCCATATCAAGTTTTGAAATTTAAAAATAACAAATTCATAGCTCCAGTCATAACTATTGCTGTGGTGTCTCTGAGTGGTTTCTTTCTCTGTGCTATGGCTGAGTTATTGATGCAGCATATTCCCTTTAGTTTATATCCTGGTTACGTATGATACAAGTATAGTTACATCGCTCTAATAATATTCAGGTGATAGTTTTAGAATGAAGCTGATGTTAATAAATGATTATCTGTTGATAAAAGATATGAATGAAGTAAGGATCTTTCTAAAATGAAGTTTGACTGCTATGATTTTTTAAAAAAATGTGTTCCAGTAGTTATGTGGAACTGCCGTCTGCTTTAAATGAATTAGTATGAATCTTTTTCCTCATCTTGTGTAATGAGAGCTTTGCCACACTGTAACAATGATTCTGCATTATCATAGCAATGATTTTGACCAGACATTCTTCCAAATATTAGTGAACAACATGACTTGTGATATTTGCAGCACAAGATATGTCTGCTCTGCTCTGTTCAAAATCTGGTGTTTTAAACGAATTATGAGAATGCTAAAGATTTTCCACTAACAAGGGCTTCCTGCTGTGATGTCTGACAGTCCTTTGACGGAACCTCTTATGAAAAACACACAAAGACAGAGTACTTTCAGCACTGTTTCAAAGGAAACTGACTGCTCAGTACACTGCAGAATAACAGAACACAGTCAGATCAAGCTTGCATCAGAGCTGTGTGGAGTTGACTAGAAGTGAATAAACAATTACATTAAGTTGACTGCATGAAGGGATGGATTTTTCTTTGGCTGCACGTGTAGCTTTGATCAGCCTTGTGAGTAAATCCAGCCCCAGGGTTTTGAGCATTGATGCAGTTGGAGAGGGGGGTTAGATAGATAAGATTCCAGAGCAGTTACACACTGTGATTTCTCCTGACATTAGAAGTAAGGAGAGGGGCACTAAACGAGTTTGTGCAGGTACCAAACCTTGAGCTTTATTTCACCGCTATTTTCTCGTCTTGTGCTTGTCATAGTACCAAAGACTTGACGTTATAAAAATAACTGAACTCTGACCAATTCAACAAAACAGGACAATACACATTTTTGGTTGGTTCACTATTTTACGCAGTTTTTTCACAAATTGAATGTTAACTCTAAGGCTGGGCTTCCTTGAATCACAATTTGGATTCAGTCCCATAACCACCTGAGCTATGCAACATTGTTCATCATTGAGGAAAATAGAATGAACATGTTAGGATGTCCCATTGATGGTAACAGATGCATTATAGAAAAATCCATTGACAGAATACAACTACAAGGCACAAGTCAGGACTGTGAGGGAATACTCTGCACTTGTTTGGATGGGTGCAGCTCCAACAACACAAGAAACTTGACACCATCCAGGACAAAGCAGCCCACTCAATTGACACCACATTCTCCACCATTAAAATTCATTAGCAGCAGCATATACTAACTACAAGATGCACTGTAGAAATTCACGAAAGAAATTCGCCAAAGACCTTCTAAACCTACAATCACTTCCATTTAGCAGGACAAGAGCAGCAGGTACATTGGAACACCACCACCCCCCGCGAGTTCCCCTCCAAACCCAAGGTCCAAGGCCCAAAGATCTTCAGCTGCTTCATCAATGACCTTCCCTCTGTCATAAGGTCAGAAGTGGGATGAACGCCAATGATTGCACAGTGTTCAGCACCATTAACGAATCCTCAGATACTGAAGCAGTCTGTGCTCAAATGCAACAAGATCTGGACAATATCCAGGCTTGGGCTGACAAGTGGCAAGTAACATTTGCACCACACAAATGCCAGACAATGACCATAACCAATAAGAGACACTGTAACCACAGCCCCTTGACATTCAACGGTATTACCATCACTAAATCCCGCACTGACAACATCCTTGAGGTTACCATTGACCAGAAACTCAACTGGACTCACCGCATAAATACAGTGGCTGCAAGATTAGGTCAGAGACTAGGAATACTGCAGTGAGTAACTCACCTCCTGCCATCCCAATGTCTATCCACAATGTACAAAGCATAAGTCAGGAGCATGATGGAATACTCCCCACTTGCCTGGATGGGTGCAGCTCCAACAACACTCAAGAAGCTTGATATCATCCATGTCAAAGCAACCCGCTTGATTGGCACCACATCTACAAACATTCCATCCCTCCACCACCGATGTTCAGTAGCAACAATGTGTACTATCTACAAGATGCACTGCAGAAAGTCACCAAAGATCCTTAGGCAACACCTTCAAACCCACGACCACTTCCATCTAGAAGGACAAGGGTAGCAGGTACTTGGGAACACCACCACCTGCACGTTCCCCTCCAAGCCACTCACCATCCTGACTTGGAAATATACTGCCGCCGTTCCTTCACAATCATTGGGTCAAAACCCTGGAATTCCCTCCCTACTGGCATTGTGGGGGCAACCAACAGCAAGTGGACTGCAGTGATTCAAGAAGGCAGCTCACCCCCACCTTCTCAAGGGCAAATAGGGATGGGCTATCAATGCTGGCTCAGCCAGCGATGCCCAAGCCCCACAGATGAATATAAAAAAAACACTCACCATCCTGACTTGGAAATATATTGCCATTCCTTCACTGGGTCAAAATCTGAATTCCCTCCCGAAGGGACTTTGCGGCTACATTTACAGCACATGGACTGCAGCAATTCAGTAAAGCAGCACACCACCACCTTCTCAACGGGCAATTAGGGACAGGCAATAAATGCTGGCCCAGCCAGTGACACCTACATCCCACAAATAACTAAATAAATAAGATAAACTTGACCTTGACGCAAGATCTTAATCTGCTGATAGGTGAGACTTGAATGTAATCATCCTGAGGAAGCCAATATAGTTTGCCAAACTGTTCACTTTCCAAGTATGTGTCATGTCCCTCCAGATAGTTTTGCCTGCGAAAACTATTTAGCATGCATAATGTTTACTGTTTTCTAAAGAGATTGCAATCCAAATCTTATGTGCAATTCAGAAAAAAAATTCATTTCCAGGTTAGGTTATTCATGAATTCTTTCACATGTGACGTGAGTGGTTTTTGAAGTGGAAGCTTGTGTCTGTGTTTAATACGCAGAAAATTGATCTGGAAAACACAGCTGGAAAGTAAAGGCAGAAAATAAAGTGAAAAATCCCACTTGCATTTGCTCTGGACATGTAACCTTTCTTCATTGCAGTGATGACTTAGACTTGGAGAGTTTCCTGTATCAAGTGGCACGTAATCAGACAAAGCGTGTGCTTCTGTCTGTTTCAAAAATTGTTTTTTCCTGGAAAGGTCAGTAGTCTATTGCCAGAGGTCTGAGTGGGAGCACTCCTCATTATACAGCAGACACTCCCATTCTTGCTGTCTGCCAGTGACACTTTAGATGGATTTACAGGTCAATAACTAACCTTTCAGACCACATTCTGAGCCTCCTATGAGGATCAGATGCTTGAGGGGGGTTTGAAGCCAGAGCCTCTGGTTTTGAGGCAGGCATGTTACCATTGTGCCACTAGAACTGCCTCACTAAGGTAGAAGGGAGTGACCTGAGGGCTTATGCCCGAAACGTCGATTCTCCTGTTCCCTGGATGCTGCCTGACCTGCTGCGCTTTTCCAGCAACACATTTTCAGCTCTGATCTCCAGCATCTTCAGCCCTCACTTTCTCCTAGAAGGGAGTGACATAATGCAGAGAGATCCTGTAAACCACTTCAAACACAGCTTGGGTATTTTCCTGAGGCAGGAGGACTGTGATGGGTGGGTGACTTTTCCACGTTGTTAGTCAATCTACCACATGTTGCCAATGAGCTAGTTTCAGTGACACTCTGCAAGTACTGGGGCTTATTTTACAGTACATTTCTGCAAGGCAAGCAACATATCGTACTGCGTTATTACTCCACAAGAATAGCTTCACTGGTATAATGAGATGTTTTTTCCATTTCTCATGCTGAGCAGAGACTTTTGAAGGTAATTATTTGGACTCCCAACAGCTACCAGCCATAAATGACTTCTGCAGATCCTTTCTATCTGTTTGAACATAGGGGAAAGGGTTGGGATAGTTTTATGTCTGTGCACTGATCCTCCAAAAATCTGTAATTTTTATGATCTTTCCATTTCACTTCTCACCCTCCTGTCTCGAACCTAGCAACAGTCTGATTATGTTTCAAAAAACAAGCAATTTCAAACCATATATTGCAGTCAGCACAATTATTCTGCAGTAATTCCATAATCTCCACAAAACAAATGTAACATTTGTTGCACAATTATGAAAGTCACATCAGGGCGCATTCACTGTGATGAATAAAATACACAAATGGCAATTTAAACCTTTGCTACATCTGACGTAGGAAGTTTAATATCATCTTTAAAAGTATACAATGTTCCTCAGCACTGAGATTCTTCAAGTTAACATTCAATGTTTAATCAAACCAAAGATTAAAGAACAATTCATGGATTATTGTTCACTTTTGTCTCTAATATATGAAGTAAATGTTACTTTAACTTGTAGCCCTGGTATCAAAAAAAAATTACTGACTAAGAAAGAAAGTAATGAGCAAATGATGGCCATATGCAGAACATTGTTATTGGTACACAGCTGGAATACTAGCTGTGGAAACTTTCTCTCTGCAATTACTCATTTCAGTCATTAATAATGACACTGCAGCTCTCCAACAGGCTGGGGCTTTCTGTGCTAATTGATAATGAATGGGGGAGCTGCTGAAAACGCCCTTAGTAATTCCAGACAGATGCTTTGGCCTTGATGTTGAGAGGACCACAGCAATATTCGGGGGAATAATGACAGAGCTTCTTACAAACAGGGCACTTCTTCAAAAACTCAAATAAAATCAAAGCGCAGTTTTCGTATGTTCTTCAGTAGCACAGAGAGGCACTGAACATATAGCCAGCATCCTCCAAATCAAGGTTTATTAAGGCGAGAGCAACAGAAAATCAAATAACCATACTGTGAGTACAATAACATCAGAAATATCCAACAGGTCTCTCAGTATCTAGCTCATAATCTATTCCTCAAATCTCTGTCCTTACATCTATTATTTATCCAATTTGAAAAACAGCAAAATTGAACCATAATCTACCAGAACCATTAAGGCAAACTTTTGAATCCCAGATCTAGGATTTGAATTCAGATAGCACCAGCTGATATGGGGACGTTTGAGCACCTGTTCCCATAGGATGAGTCTGGGTCTCTGAATTTCTAACTCAGTGATGTTACCACAACATCACCCTGCAGAGGAGCTGGGTGTGTTCATGCATGAGTTACAAAAGGTCCATATGCAAGTACAGCAAGTAATTAGGAAAGCTAGTTGGATGTTAGTGTTTATTGTGAAGGGAATTTAATATAGAAATAGTGTAGTTATGCTTCCTTTATGCAGGGAACTGGTGAGACTACATTTGGAGGACTTGTACAGTATTGGTTTCCTTGTTTAGGAAGGATAAGAACATAAGAATTAGAAGCGGGAGTAGGTAATTCAGCCCCTTGAGCCAGCTTCACTATTTATTACACTAATAGTTGATCTAATCTCGGCCTCACCTCCACCTTCTTGCCTGCTCTCTATAGCCCTTCAACTGTTACTAGTTTAAAATCTGCCTGACACCTCCTCAAATGAATGCAGTGTCTTAGTATCCACTGCACTTTGGGATAGTAAATTCCACAGATCCATCATCCTTTGAGAGAAGTAATTTCTCCTTGCCTGTGTTAAATCTTACCCTGAAAGTTATGTCCTCTTTTTCTATATTGTCCACTAAGAGGAACCATCCTCTTTTATGCCTATTTGTCAATCTAATTTAACATCTTATATACCCCAATTGGATCGCCTCTCATTCTTGTAAAATCAAGCAAGTATAGGCTTAAACAAAAACTGAAATTGCTGGAAAAGCTCACCAGGTCTGACAGCATCTGTGGAGAGAAATCAGAGTTAATGTTTCAGGTTGAGTGACCCTTCCTCAGAAGTATAGGCTTAGGCTGTTCAATGTATTCTTATAAAACTATTAATTGAATGAACCTTCTTTGAAGTGTCTCCAATATAAGTACATTCCTTCTCAAGTGACAGGACCAAATACTCCATGAGATCTCACCAATGTCTTGTACATTTCCAGCAATACCTTCCTACTTTAAAGTGCTAGTCCTTTAGCAATAAATGTCAAAATTCCATTTACCCTCCTTATTGCCTGCTGTACCAGCAGACTAACTTTCTGTAATATATGTATGAGGACACCCAGATCCTTCTGCACTGAAACGTTTTAAAGTTTCTATCAATCTAAATAGTAAATTGTCTTTTTGTTCTTTCAACGAGAATAGATAACTTCACCCTTATGTACGTTAGACTCCACGTGTAAAGTTCTGGTCCATTTGCCTATATCCATTTGTAAATTGATTGTTTCTTCAATGCAACTGCTTTCCTACCTATTGTAATGTGAAACTAAAGTCCATGTCTGTGCAGTGCCCAATACTGCAGGAGTGATTGTGGATTTGGTTCCATTTGCTAACTGCAGGAATGAAGCAGAGCTTGACAATATTTTGAAGTGTATCACATCAATATGAACAATTTCCTGTCATCAGCCTCTCACAGATCCACTCTTACAGAATGTATTACTGATCTCTGCTTCACCTGGATTCCTGAAGGGGATTGAGGAAGAGAAACAGATATGTTTATCTTTCGACGTGAGAGTTGGTCAAATTTCTCGAGCATTAGTGGAATCAATCCATTTTTGAAATTCCTGCTGTTCAAAGGGCATTTCAGCTGACTCCAAACTATGCAGAGCCGGACGATTACCAAGGGATAACTAGAATGTTTAAGAACTGTAGCTTGAGAAAGGGCAGTCTGGGATGGGCCATGGTCATTGCATGTCTGACAGTTGGGTAAATAGTGATTATGCTGTTCATTCCTCAATGTGACATCTACCTCCAGGACTTTACGATTCAAACCAACCCGGATGGCAAGGTCCACCATCTGATTGATGGCAATTGTAAACAGTGCCATTCAGGGGCAGTTAGAGGAAGCAAGGGTATTGGTGACCACTTCACTTGTTAGTTTAAAGCTCAAGTGTTTGAAAAGAAGGATGTCTTGTCCTGGAAGAATCATCCGTGGAAGAAGCTCTTTGAACAGCTCCTTTACTGGCGTGCTTTTCCAACAGATATTTCCTATACAGATTAAACCAGCAAAATGAGAATTGACTCCCCATAAAATAATATATCCGCTGAAATAGCACTGTGCTATTTGCTCTCAAAATATTTTCAGTAAAACTTTCCTTTAATCCAACATGTATTTTCTTTATAACCTGATTTTAGTGAAAACATTCAGAAATATTTTAAATGTATCATAGTAATGTGAAGAAGAACTGCCCAGTATAAATGTTAAATCAGATCCATCTAATGTAGAGTTGTTCTCCAGCAAAGACTGATACTGGTCCTTCAAGAACGCACAGCTTGCACAATGTATTGCAATTCTATCTACCCACTGAGCTTCACATCATGTGTAACACTCTCTGAATCTTTCATCACCATTTCTAGCTACTTTCTAATCAGCTTGTTCAGAAATATAATGACACACCTCTGGAGCTGGTGGTGTGGAATCTGGTCAAGGGGTATGGACACTATCACTGTTCTGGAAGAGGCCTGAGTTATGCAGTCAAAGAACCTGTGCTAATCTTAAGGTTTATGTTCTTGATGAGCAATGCTTGCTTTCAGAAGCATAGAGCTGGAATGTACATAAACAAAAAAAATTAGTTAGACAAAGGAGAGCCAGTGGATGTGATAAATTTGTATTTCTAGAAGGCCTCAGATAAGATGCCACACAGCAGGCTGCTAAATAAGATAAGAGTTCATGGTGTTAGAGGCAAGGTACGAGCATGAATAGAGGATTGGCAGGAGGCAGAGAGTGGGGAATATAAGTGTCTTTTCACTCAGGAAAAGGGGGATATTGTAGAGGAGAAGATTGATATACGTGCTATTAGACTTGAAAGGATTGAGACTAGTAAGGAGGAGGTGTTATCAATTCGAGAAGATGTGAAAGTAGATAAGTCTCTGGGCCCGATGGGATAGAACATAGAACAATACAGCACAGAATAGGCCCTTCGGCCCTCGATGTTGCGCCGACCTGTGAACTATTCTCAGCTCATCCCCCTACATTATCCCATCATCATGCATGTGCTTATCTAAGGATTGTTTAAATCTCCCTAATGTGGCTGAGTTGACTAGATTAGCAGGTAAGGCATTCCACACCCTTACCACTCTCTGCATAAAGAACCTGCCTCTAACATCTGTCTTAACTACAAATTGTGGGGTGATAGATTTATGCCCTCTCGTACAAGCTGATGTCATTATCCTAGGAAAAAGTCTTTCACTGTCTACCCTATCTAATCCTTT